>NC_041383.1:32967665-33038385 GCF_002162155.2 Triticum dicoccoides
CAGTGCTCGCCTAACTGTTTAAAAATCCTATCGAGTGGTGAACCAGATTCCCACTCGGGGGCTTAGCTGCAGCCCAGTGCTCGCCTAAGTATTTAAAAAATCCTACCGAGTGGAGAGCAAACCTCCCACTCGATGGCTTAGCTGCAGGCCAGTGCTCGCCTAAGTGTTTAAAAAATCCTACCGAGTGGAGAGCAAACCTCCCACTCGGGGGCTTAGCTGCAGCCCAGTGCTCGCCTAAGGATGAAAAAATTCCACCGAGTGGAGAGCAACCCTCCCACTCGGGGGCTTAGTTGCAGTCCAGTACGAATCGACTGCTACCTTCTCCTTCGGAGCTGCACCACAAATACGAAGTTATTTTTAGTGAAGGCCAAGTTCCACTCGACGGAAAATCCACGAGGATATTCGACGGTAAATTAAGTTCGGATAAGATCCAAAGGTCCTGAACTGCAGATCAAAGTACTCGAGCCTCCAGCTCGATACAGTTTAACGGTTACAAAATCCACTCGGCATTCCGAGGCAAATTTAAAGTGAAGCATAAAAGTTTTTCATTCCTCACGCGGAGGACTGGAAGGGGTGACGAACTCGTCCAAGTCGATCCCGTCTGCAATACGGGTAGCAGCAGCAATGAAAGTCTCCATGAAGTCCTGAAAGTTGTGCTTCCTAGTATTGGCAACTTGGAGGGCGGCCAACTTTTCCTCTCGCGCCTCCTTGCAGTGGACGCGGACCAGAGACAGAGCTACGTCAGTGCCACATCTGGCAGAAGATTTCTTCCACTCCGCCACTCGTCCTGGGACTTCATTCAGTCGAGTCATCAGAGACTCGAGGTCATTTTGAAGCGTCGTCCTAGGCCAGAGCGACGTGTCGATCCGAGACATCGCAAACTTCAGTCGAGCCAGATAGTCAACCACGCCTGCAACGCGAGACTCCAGTCGGAGCACGTTCATAGCTGCTTTGTCCTTCACCGGAGAGTTGATGGGGTCCAAGCTGGTCTCCACTCGACTGGTCTCCTCCTCGAAGTTCTGGCAGAATTCTATAAACACAAGCCAAAGATAAGACAACGACTGGTAATGAAGACAAGTCAGTCAAGACAAAATGGCCACCTTCAAGCATGACGAACAGCTTCTTGGCGAGCCCACTGAGATAAGCCTCCAGATCGTTCTTCTTCCCTACCAACTCACTGGCCTTGTCACCCAGAGCTATCTTGTCGTTCTTCAGACGGCCGACTTCCTGGTTAGCCGCATCAAGAGCAGTTTTCAGTCGGGAGTTCTCCTTTTCAAGAGTTCCGACTGAGGCCAGTTTTTCTTCAGCGAGTTTCGTCTTGTTCAAGGTCTCCTGCTATGCTGTGGCTAGATCTTGATCCTTCTTATTTAGAGCTTCTTCCAGTTTGTCTACGGAACGTCGAGTGAGATCAGCATCAAGGATGGATGGGAAAAGAGAAGTCACTCGACAAGAATGAAAATCCTCACCAGCCATACCTTTTGCTTCTTCTCGCGCCTTCTATAAGTTCTCTTGAGCAAGCTTCAAGTCAAGGTTGAGCTGGATTTGTTTATTCTCCAGCTCAGTATAACGAGCCACAAGTTCGCAGGATTTCTGCAAAAATCAGTCAACAGACATCAAAGACAAGTTACTTCCGAGCAACCAAGAGACAATGATGGTGTCTCTAAGACTACAGCCGAATCAAAAACATTCGACAGTAGTCTCGGGGCCTACACCCAGTGGGTGCACTAAGTGTGCCCCCACCGGTCTTGAAAAAAAAAGAGAGCGACTGCCCGCAGTCGACCGGATACAGTTCCATTCGACATGGCCTGACCATACAGAGTGAAGAAGTACAACTACAACAACACAATATAAAGACTACAGTCGACTGCCAGCAGTCCACTGTAGTCTCGGGGACTACACCCAGTGGGTGCACTTAGCGTGCCCCCACTCGTCCAAAAATTAACAGACCCACCCAGTGGGTGTACAGATATAAGGATCTTCGGAAAAGAGATTCTTCAGACAGTATGTACTAATAGAGCAAGCGGCGAATTGACTGACCTGGACGTTGCTCTAAAGAGCAGAACTTGCGTCATAAGCTGCTTGGCTGGCTTCTCGAACCACCTTCACTTGCTCCATCATGATTCCCGCTTGGCGTATAGCCTCTTTTGCGGCACCCACTTGGTCCTCAGGGACAAGGTATGTAGCAAAAAGTGAAGGCGGATTTGCAGCCGACGTTGAAGGACGCACGCTTGTCAGGAGAACAGCAAAAGTCACAGAAGCCCGAGTGGTATCACCTTCATCCCGAGCTACGACCTCAGGCGCCAGAGTAGTTTGTGGAGTCTTGCCAGCCGGAGCCTTCCTGTTCCTACTTGCCCTCAGCGGCACTTCGTCGTCGTCATCAGGGAGGTCAATGACATGAGGAGGAGCTGCAAGAAAAATTCAACCGACCGGAATTATAAAAAATCAGCAGTCGACTCAAGGCAAGACATCAATAATCATACCAGGGTTGGAGGTAACAGCGTCTTCCATCTCTTGGTCATCGTCCTTGGCGGAAATCTCTGAGGTGGCAGCACTGCGAATTTCGAAAGTCAGTCAACTCGCTCAATGAGTCGACCAAGAATCTGTCACGCTCGGCAAAGGAAGACAAGTTCTGCTTTTACCCAGAAATGGTGGGGATAGTCATCTTCATCCTAGGCAGGGCCTTGGGCGGCTTAGACGGCGTCGCGCGTGGATGCTTGGGAGCCTTTTCAGTCAGCGCTGGAGAAGAGGTCCGGGGGCGCTTCGACGACTGCCCAACAGGGACAGTCGCCTTACCACGCTCCCGCGCAGGGTCGTGCGTAAGCTTGGACCGCTTTTCTGTGTGGGGAGGCTCAGCTTCCTCCTCCTCCTCTTCACTGGAGTCGACGTCGTCGTCCCCCTCTCCCTCGCCGTCGGACTCCCACTCTCCTTGCTCGTCTCCGCTTTCGCCTCCACTTGCCTCTCCTTCCTCGGTCTGCTCCTGTGCACCATTGGGTGTCGAGTACATCTCAGCAATTTCCTGGAGG
The DNA here is from genome assembly GCF_002162155.2 of Triticum dicoccoides. Lineage (NCBI taxonomy): Eukaryota > Viridiplantae > Streptophyta > Magnoliopsida > Poales > Poaceae > Triticum > Triticum dicoccoides. Next base: position 32,970,689 of record NC_041383.1, read on the forward strand.
ACAAAAAACAAGATAAAAATCAATCAACCGATTCAGAGAGGAGAAATAAAGAACACAAGATCTCAATCGGAAACTCAAGGTCAGACCTTCTCCACTTCGTATGAGTGGTCGAGTGGAAGGATCCTCCTGGCTCCTCGGGGGTTGTCTTTATTCCCTGTGATGCTCGACAGCCACCCCTCCATCATCTCGTTGGTAACCTCCTCCGGGTGGATCCGAGTGGTGTCGTCGAGACCCGAGTACAGCCACATCGGGTGGTCACGAGCCTGGAGCGGCTGGATGCGCCTCCGAAGGAAGACTTCCAGCAGGTCCATGCCGGTCACGCCCTCGCGGACTAGTTGAACCACTCGACCTACCAGCACCTTGACTTGCGCCTTCTCCTCCGGCGTCACCTTCAGAGAGGCAGGTTTTTGTGCTAGATCCAGAGAGAAAGGGGGAAGTCCAGTCGACTGTCCTGGGGTCGCCTGATCTTGGCAGTAAAACCAAGTCGACTGCCATCCACGGACCGACTCGGGAAAAGTGATAGACGGAAAGGAACTCTTTCCCCTCGTCTGGATCGCCAGGCCTCCACACAGCTGGATCACCTGCATCCGTTCGTCACTCGACTTCGCCTTCTTAACCGACTGGGAGCAGCACGTGAAGATGTGTTTGAAGAGTCCCCAATGGGGGCGGCAACCCAAGAAGTTTTCACACAAAGAAACGAAAGCAGCAAGATACACAATAGAATTGGGAGTGAAGTGGTGGAGCTGCGCTCCGAAGAAGTTCAAGAAACTCCGGAAAAAGGGATGAGGAGGCAGAGAGAATCCACGGTCCATATGGGTAGCGAGGAGGACACACTCACCATCGAGGGGCTGGGGTTCGACTTCTTTCCCCGGGAGGCGCGCGGATCCGTGGGAGATGAATCCCCCCTCGGCCAGATCATCGAGATCATCCTGCCGAATCACCGACGGCATCCAATCGCCCTGGATCCAACCCTTGGGCAGAGCAGTCCTCGAGGAAGATCCGCCCCGAGCGGACTTCTTCCCCTTCCCCTGCACCGCCGCCTTCTTTGCGCGCTCCAGAGCCGACGTCCTCTCCTTCACCATTGTCGCCGGCGAAACTCGAGCGAACCTACAATAGTAGGATGGGAACGGAGGCGGCGAAAGATCTTGCGAAGAGAGAAGAAAATGTGGAGGCGTACTGTTTGGGAACCCCGAGCCGACAGCTTATAAGAGGCCGCTTCCGAGTGGCTGACTGGTAGGCCCGGGCAATCCCGTCAAATCCCGCAACAGGCGCGCACGCGGTACATGGCGAAAAAGGTGGCGCGGGAATCGAGGAGCTTCCGTCTTATCCCATCCGATTACTACGGCCGCTCCCGTCCCGCGCGATTCCCGAAATTCAAATCCCGTAAAATCCGCGAGCTGCAGAGCAAATCGCCAGGCAAAAGATCCTCTTCACACAATCACTCGGGACCTCACAGGCAAAGAAATTCACTCGACAAGGAGCCTAGAATGGATCAAGGCGACTGGAAGAAGTTGATGACATCATCCGTGACAGTCGATCCAAGACAAGGCGCTCGTACAACACAGAAAACCAGTCGGAAGGATTCTCAACTCCTTCCCCACTCAAACCTCGATCCATTCGGGGGCTAATGATGGAGCTATGTACCTAGGTTAGGGGCATGGACCTGTCCTAAGTGCCCTACTCTAGGACATCCCTAGAAGAAGTTACCTTCCAATCGACTTGGAGGTATCTCACTCGACCATGGAGCCGTCACTCGACCACGAAGCCAACCACTCGACCGCCAGGAGATCTAAAGTCACTCCGCACGCAAACGGTCGGTAATTTAGTAGCTTTTATGGTCATCATAGCACTTTATTGGAGGCGTTACCAGTAACCCCCGATCTTAATGTACTTTAAACCCTGCATTACTGAGGGCCGGAGGGGCCTGGCAAACTCTATATAAGCCACCCCCCTCCTCAGTATCAATGGTTCGCACCCCTGTTATTCATACATACGTAATCCAATCGACCGCCTCCGGGCACCGAGACGTAGGGCTGTTACTTCCACCGAGAAGGGCCTGAACTCGTAATCCTCGTGTGTTTACAGCTTCTCCATAGCTAAGATCTAGCCTCTCCATACACACCCCCCTACATCACTGTCAGAGTTAGAACCACGACACTAAGTAAGCTGGGATTCAAACAACACTGGGTAGAGTTGATCATGCGCGGTGTAACCTCGGTGAGGTATCAAATTAAGCTTAATGGCACTCTCACACAACTGTTTAGTCCTTCCCGGGGTTTGCGGCAAGGTGACCCAGCATCACCATATCTGTTTGCTATCTGCGCGGAGGGTCTATCAGCTCTGCTCCATGATGCCGAGAGAAGCGGTCAGCTAAGTGGCATCAAAGTCTGCCCTAATGCCCCGGTGGTGTCTCATTTGTTCTTCGCCGATGATTCGGTGCTTCTCATGAAGGCAACACAGGAAGAAGCTTTGGCCATGAAAAGAGTACTGGAGCTCTACGAGAACTGTTCGGGGCAATGTATCAATACTGAAAAATCTGCAATTATGTTTAGTCCTAACACACCAGTAAGTGAGAAGGCCGTCGTGAAAGAGACCCTGCAAATTGTTAGTGAGAGTTGGAATGACAAGTACCTTGGGTTACCGGTCCATGTGGGGAAATCCAGAAAGAAAGCTTTTGCATACATTAAGAGCGCAGTGGCAGGAAGGATGTACGGGTGGCTGGAGAAGCTGATTGCAAAAACAGGGAAAGAAACTCTAGTCAAAGCCGTAGCCCAAGCTATCCCAACATTTGCCATGTCTTGCTTCTATCTTACTAAATCTTTTTGTCAAGAGTTGAGCTCGTTGATGGGAACATACTGGTGGAGACAGCAGGATAAGGAGAATACTGTCCATTGGATCAGTTGGGAGAAGCTAACAAAGTCCAAAGGCCAGGGCGGCTTAGGGTTTAGAGACATGCACGGTTTCAATATTGCCATGTTATCCAAACAGATTTGGAGGATGATTGAGCACCCAGATTCGCTGTGTGCACAAATCTTGAAAGCACGTTATTTCCCGGATACCCATGTGCTCGAAGCTGTACTGAAGGAGGGCATCTCCTATGCGTGGCGTAGCCTCTTGCATGGCATCCAGCTGATCAAAGAAGGATATGTGTGGCAGGTCGGGGATGGTACTAGCATCAGGATCTGGAGCGATCCATGGCTGCCGCGTCCTTGGGCAAGGCGGGTAATGACACCAAGGGGAGGAAACCTACTTGAGTTTGTCAGTGACCTTATCTGTCCTATAACTGGCAACTGGGACGAACAGCTGGTCAGAGACACTTTCTGGACCGAGGATGCAGAATGCATATTGAAGATACCGGTCAGGGAAGGGGTTCAAGATTTTATAGCCTGGCAGTTTGACCCTAAGGGCGTGCATTCGGTAAAAAGCGCTTATAAGCTTCATACCCACCTCGAGAAAATGGAGAAGGATGGGGGTGCTGGAAGCAGCTCCATGGTGACCGGGATGTTGGACACCTGCCAGGACGATACTTGGAAACGGATATGGAAGCTTCCTTGCCCAAGGAATATCCAGATGTTTGCCTGGCGGGTGAAGCATGAATCCTTAGCTTTGCGGACAAATCTGACCCGGAGAGGGATACCTATTGAAGATAAATCCTGTTTATTTTGTGGCCGGGCGGAAGAGGATGGAGCACATCTATTCATAAAGTGCAAAGTGGTGAAGGAGGTCTGGAGGGAGTTGTCAATGGAGGCTGAGCGGATGGAGTTGGAAGGCATATCATCAGTGCATGCAATGATGGACTTCCTGTGGACGTTAGAAGAACAGAAAAGAGTCCGGATCCTGACCTCATGGTGGTTGTGGTGGAGTAACCGTAACAAGGTTAGAGAGGGGGAACTTCCATGGTCTGCAGGAGAGGTTGCAAGGCGAACTCGAAGCTATGCCATGGAGTACCAGGAAATATTCACTAAGAAGCCAGAGAAGCACAGGGTTGACAGGTGGAAACCGCCTCAGGATGAGATGTTCAAAGTAAATGTCGATGGCTCCTTTGTGACAGGTGAGAACCATGCTGGCTGGGGCGTTGTGGCGAGGGACTCGGCGGGTGCGGTCATCTGTGCGCGTGCAGGTCGATAGGAGCAGGTTGGCGACGCCTTCGGAGCTGAGGTCAATGCTATGGCACAGGGCGTCGCGTTAGCTGCGGAGTTGGGATTGCTGAGAGTGAGCTTCGAAACAGATTCCCAGCTCCTGGCTGATGCCATGGACCTGCATAAGGCCGACTCCTCTGCATACTCTGCAGTCATTGAGGACACCAAGTTACAGCTCAAGTTCTGGTTCTCGCGTCATGTAATCGTGTCTTGTAGGCGTGAGGCGAACTCTGTTGCCCATGAATTAGCTAGTTTGGGTCGCTTGTGTGAAATAAACCACTCGATGCAGTGGGACGATGATGTACCAGCCGCTGTGGCGGCTTGTGTCCAGGCTGATTTGCCGGGACACCGTTAAGTTAAAGCTATGCTTTTCCTCAAAAAGTGGACACACAAATTTTGCCAAAATAATAATAAAAAAATTAGAGGTGCAAATTGGTGACCCTAACATTCAAATACCCTCTTTTGTTCAAACCAATGAACTAATTTTCTAAAAGTGACGCGACTTTGAAAATTTTGGTTATTTCAACTAAAGATTTACATCACTAGTTTCTAGCCCAATATTTTTTGACCTGGTTTATATTGTCATGCATTCTTTTTGTTTGTTGCTTTCTCCTTCGTCTCAGTAGAAGAAAACGAATAAGTCTTGAAAAAGAGATGTGCACTTTCATTCTCAGCAAATTACGCCAGAAATGCCCCACATTGCTGCCGCTTGCATACAGATCCGAAGACCATCTTCCCCTTTAGTTTCAAGTTCGCTAGATGCGCTGCTGAGTGCTCATGCGATAAACCCACATCTGCCCTAGTAGGAAGAGTAGCAAAAAGCCCCGTCCACATTCAGTTTCAACTGATCACAGACTGATCTCGTCCAGCGCACCACCAGATTCCCCTTTTGTGCATAGTAGGCGGTCCACAGTTGAGCTTGGTCCAGCCGGATATCGAATTCCCAATACCTCACATGCTCATTCCAACACAAATAAAAATCTGAAAACATACGTACACAAATATGGAAACATTTTATATAGCCCAAAAATATAATATGGCGAGCACAATACTACTTCGTCGGCATTTTAGACGTCTATATTTTGATTGTGATATGAAGCAAGAAGTGTTGGGGAATGTAGTAATTTCAAAAAATTTCCTACGCACACGCAAGATCATAATGATGCATAGCAACGAGAGGAGAGAGTGTTGTCTACGTACCCTCGTAGACCGAAAGCGGAACCGTTAGCACAACGCGGTTGATGTAGTCGTACGTCTTCACGATCTGACCGATCAAGTACCGAACGCACGGCACCTCCGAGTTTAGCACACGTTGTGCCCGATGACGTCCCTCGAACTCCGATCCAGCCGAGTTTTGAGGGAGAGTTTCGTCAGCACGACGGCGTGGTGACGATGTTGATGTTCTACCGACGCAGGGCTTTGCCTAAGCACCGCTACAGTATTATCGAGGTGGACTATGGTGGAGGGGGGCACCGCACATGGTTGGGAGAGATCAACTGATCAACTTCTGTCTAGGGTGCCCCCTGCCCCCATATATAAAGGAGAAAGGGGGAGGTGCGGCCGGCCTTACCATGATCAGTACTAAAATCTCTAGGCTGCTCAACCTTTCCTTGTAGGGAGCATTTCTTTCACATGGTATCTCGTTGTTAAGTTTGGGAAGAAACCTGCATCCCTTCCGATAGTCATCCATATCCTGAAGAAAATAACAATATGCATTTTCAGTGACTCACAATATATCATCGAATACTTCTCTGGTTTACTTCTAAGAATAATTGTTAAAGATCAGCCAATGTTTCCTTACGATCTTCCACTCTGTGAAGTAGAAGTAAAAACTGAAAGCTAAACACACATTAAGACTACCTACATAAAATTCTTCAGATAGAGAATGAGCGACAGACAAAAAATATATACTTCAGATAGCAAGGAGCAGGCCAACAAGCAACAACATAAGTTTTTTTAGCAGCATCGACAAGTAACTGCAGGTGAAGAGATGGATTTTGGATACCCTTCATCCCCGAGGAGTAGACTTTGTTAACAGTGGTGCAGGGGACAGTGTTGGGCAAGCGGCACGGAGAGAGGCCTGCCTAGCCGGGGCTTGGCCTAGGTTGGCGCTGAGGACGTTGCCCATGAACACCTCCTGCACCAGTGCCGGGTCGAAGTTGGCTCTCCGGAGACACCTGTTTAAATCGGGTGGCAGATCATCACTGACTGGGTGCTCGGATCCAACTACCGCGACGCGATTTGAGTGGTTGCTTAACTAGTAGCGAGGATTGGAATAAGAAAGCAGAGAAATTTCGTTACCCTGGATGGCGATGGAGCCGAGCTTGGTGGCCGCGAGGGAAGAGAGGGAGCCGAGAAGGGCGTCGATGGGCAACGCGGGTGACACACACATCCCTGGGATCCAGGCCGCCGCTGGGGGAGGCGCCATGGCGTGGTGGTGTACTCTCTTGGCTGTTGGCTCTTACCCCTCTGTGTGCTAGTGCTCGTCGGCGGTGGGTGGGTTGGGTTTGGTCGGAGAGAGGGAGAGACATGGACGATAGTGATCCGAGAAGAACGACAATCACAATCGGGGGTGGACGGCAGAGGAGACGAGAGGAGGTGGAAGGCATCTCGATGGCATGGGATTGGGGTGACACGCTTAATGGTAGCATGGGATATCGCACCTCCGCTATAACTATCCACTTAGTAGTAGCGCAGGTTTTACATCCCGCGTTACTACTACGCTCTGTCCGCAGGGCACGGTTGAGAATATTTACTAGTAGCTTGTTTTTTTTTGCAAGTAGAGGCGCAAATCGGCCACCCTAATATTCTCAAACCTTCTTTTGTTCAAACATTGCTTGCTGAAACTTTCGTTGTCCTTGAGCAAGAACAAAAATCCAACTGTAAGGAACTTAGTTGCTTAAATCAAAATAATGAGAAGATTTTGGTTCACTTACGATTGGTACGCCTAGATAGCCGTCCACTTTCTTCACTGGAAAACTTAGTGTAGCTGTAGCGATGGCGCGTAGAAGACAATGTGATGCTAGAGTAACTCGCTAACACCCACGTGTATCGCTCGATCATGACTTGCAATCACTTCTTTCAATTATTGCTTGCTGAAACTTTCGTTGACTAGTGATGAGATTATGTGAGAGAAATGGTACATGCAAATGGAGGGTTTTTGATGTGGCTTAAGTTTGAATACTATGGACCTAGTGTTGTCTCCTTCTGTTGGAGCTGCTGCTTGATGGGGTTAACTTTCTTTGCAAAAATAATATGTAGTATTCTAGCTATAGTTTACCTCTGTTCCAAGAAGGGGATAATGTAAATTATCATATTTAGGCCACCTTGGTGGTACTGCGCTGGTGCGGCAGTGGGGCTGGCCGGCTGCACATCCGCGGCTCGTCTCTCACTAGGAGGCGAGCAAGCTAGGCTCTCGGGATCTAGTGGGGCGGCCCGGGCAGTGTACATGACTATGCGCTCACGGTGAGTGCCGCTATGTAGGTGTTGGTTTGTTGTCTTGGTCGTGTGGACTGCGAGGCAACTCACGTGGGAGGCGTTCGGTGCCGGGAGTTGGTGTCAAAGGCCACAACATTTCTGGTTCCGGGCGTCATCCTCACCGCTTTCTGTTTACCTCGATGCTAGTGGACGTTGGTTGGTAGGTGGTTGAGGGAGTCCTGGATTAGGAGGTGTTCGGGTAGCCGGACTATACCTTCGCCGGACTCCAGGACCATGAAGATACAAGATTGAAGAATTCGTCCCGTGTCCGGAAGGAACTTTCCTTGGCGTGGAAGGCAAGCTAGGCGATGCAGATATTCAAGATCTCCTACCATTGTAACCGACTCTGTGTAACCCTAACCCTATCCGGTGTCTATATAAACCGGAGGGTTGTAGTCCGTAGGACAACTTCGTGATACACAATCATACCATAGGCTAGCTTCTAGGGTTTAGCCTCCTTGATCTCGTGGTAGATCTACTCTTGTACTACCCATATCATCAATATTAATCAAGCAGGAGTAGGGTTTTACCTCCATCGAGAGGGCCCGAACCTGGGTAAACAAAGTGTCCCTAGTCTCCTGTTACCATCCGACCTTGACGCACAGTTCGGGACCCCCTACCCGAGATCCGCCGGTTTTGACACCGACATTGCTTCTTTCATTGAGAGTTCCACTGTGCCGTCACAATCAGGAAGGATGCCTCCTCCCGTCTTTAAAGACGGCACCGTCGCTAAGGGAGCCTTGGCTGTCGGCCAAACCCTCCGGCTAGGTGGTTTTCTCACGACCGCCTGTTCGGCCTTTGCGCCGACGGTGACCTCTCGGGTCATCGAAAGCAACCTTCACGTCAACTCGAAACTCGCCGAGCAGTTGGATCCGATGGATCTCTCTTCCGTAAACGAGCTCTTGGATCGCATCGCCGCACTGGGGGTCGCTACAAATTACGACCAGGTTGGGCTTAAACCCGACCTAAGAGAAATCAACTCTCCCCAAGTCACCCACCACATTGCCGTGGTAGAGGCGCAATGCGGCGACCCTTCATCTATCCTAAGGACTAGTTACGTCTGAATTCCCGAATCCTCCAGGCCGGATACCCGTGGAGGGGAGGATACAATCCAAGACCTGAGCTTAGAATCAGGCAATGGGTCAGACTCATCGGACAGCATCCAAGACTCCGGACTTCAGAGTTCGGAAGTTCTTCGGCCTCCGAATAGTAAATTGGGTGAGGTCTCAGATTCAACGACACCCGCCCGCCCGATCATAAGCGATCTTTCCCAAATCAGGCAAAAGCCCGAAGAAACAATACATCACTACTGGGCCAGATTCCTCCTGGTTGTGAACAGGACAAAGGACTGCCGCGAGGGAGATGCAATTTCAATCTTTTGCAGTACTTGCACGGACGAGGGAATACTTAACGCCATAAGTCCTCCGGAAACATAATACATGTGTGAATACATAGACAAAACAGAGTGTCACTAGTATGCCTGTACTTGACTAGCTCATTAATCAAAGATGGTTATGTTTCCTAACCATAGACAAGGAGTTGTTATTTGATTAATGGGATCACATCATTAGGTGAATGATCTGATTGACTTGACCCATTCCGTTAGCTTAGCACTTGATCGTGTTGTTTGTTGCTATTGCTTTCTTCATGACTTATACATGTTCCTATGACTATGAGATTATGCAACTCCCGTTTGCCGGAGGAACACTTTGTGTGCTACCAAACGTCACAACGTAACTGGGTGATTATAAAGGAGCTCTACAGGTGTCTCCAAAGGTAGATGTTGGGTTGGCGTATTTCGAGATTAGGATTTGTCACTCCAATTGTCGGAGAGGTATCTCTGGGCCCTCTCGGTAATGCACATCACTTAAGCCTTGCAAGAATTGCAACTAATGAGTTAGTTGCAGGATGATGTATTACGGAACGAGTAAAGAGACTTGCCGGTAACGAGATTGAACTAGGTATTGGATACCGACGATCGAATCTCGGGCAAGTAACATACCGATGACAAAAGGAACAACGTATGTTGTTATGCGGTCTGACCGATAAAGATCTTCGTAGAATATGTAGGAGCCAATATGGGCATCCAGGTCCCGCTATTGGTTATTGATCAGAGACATGTCTCGGTCATGTCTACATTGTTCTCGAACCGTAGGGTCCGCACGCTTAAGGTTTCGATGACAGTTATATTATGAGTTTATGAGTTTTGATGTACCGAAGGAGTTCAGAGTCCCGGATGAGATCGGGGACATGACGAGGAGTCTCAAAATGGTCGAGACGTAAAGATCGATATATTGGACGACTATATTCGGAGTTCGGAAAGGTTCCGAGTGATTCGGGTATTTTTCGGAGTACCGGAGAGTTACGGGAATTCGGGAAAGGAGAGAAAGGACCAAAAGGGTGGCCGCACCCCTCCCCTTGGACTAGTCCGAATTGGACTAGGGAGGGGGGGGGGGCGCCCCCTTCCTTCCTTCTCCTTCTCTCTTCCCTTTCCTTCTCTCCTACTCCCAATACATGGAAGGACTCCTAGTTGGACTAGGAAAGGAGGAATCCTACTCCCGGTGGGAATAGGACTCCCCTTGGCGCGCCCCAAACCTAGGGCCGGCCTCCTCCCTCCCTTGCTCCTTTATATACGGGGGCAGGGGGCACCCCATAGACACACAAGTTGATCTTCGTGATCGTTCTTAGCCGTGTGCGGTGCCCCCCTCCACCATATTCCACCTCGGTCATATTGTCGCGGTGCTTAGGCGAAGCCCTGCGTCGGTAGTTCATCAAGATCGTCACCACGCCGTCGTGCTGACGGAACTCGTCCCCGAAGTTTTGCTGGATCGGAACCCGGGGAACGTCATCGAGCTGTACGTGTGTTAAGAACTCGGAGGTGGATCGGTCGGATCGGGAAGACGTACGACTACTTCCTCTACGTTGCATCAACGCTTCCGCTTCGGTCTACGAGGGTACGTAGACAACACTCTCCCCTCTCGTTGCTATGCATCATCATGATCTTGCGTGTGCGTAGGAATTTTTTTGAAATTACTACGTTCCCCAACAGTGGCATCCGAGCCTAGGTTTTTATGGTTTGATGTTTTGCACGAGTAGAACACATGTGAGTTGTGGACGATACAAGTCATACTGCCTACCAGCATGTCATACTTTGGTTCGGCGGTATTGTTGGATGAAGCGGCCCGGACCAACATTACGCGTACGCTTACGCGAGACTGGTTCTACCGCCGTGCTTTGCACACAGGTGGCTGGCGGGTGTCAGTTTCTCCAATTTTAGTTGAACCGAGTATGGCTACGCCCGGTCCTTGAGAAGGTTAAAACAGAGTCTATTTGACAAACTATCGTTGTGGTTTTGATGCGTAGGTGAGATTGGTTCTTGCTTAAGCCCGTAGCAGCCACGTAAAATTAACAACAAACAAAGTAGAGGACGTCTAACTTGTTTTTGCAGGGCATGTTGTGATGTGATATGGTCAAGACATGATGCTATATTTTATTGTATGAGATGATCATGTTTTGTAACCGAGTTATCGGCAACCGGCAGGAGCCGTATGGTTGTCGCTTTGTTGTATGCTATGCAATCGCCCTGTAATGCTTTACTTTATCACTAAGCGGTAGCGATAGTCGTAGAAGCATAAGATTGGCGAGACGACAACGATGCTACGATGGAGATCAAGGTGTCGCGCCGGTGACGATGGTGATCATGACGGTGCTGCGGAGATGGAGATCACAAGCACAAGATGATGATGGCCATATCATATCACTTATATTGATTGCATGTGATGTTTATCTTTTTATGCATCTTATCTTGCTTTGATTGACGGTAGCATTATAAGATGATCTCTCACTAAATTATCATAGTAATAGTGTTCTCCCTAAATTATCAGAGACACCACGTGATGATCGGGTGTGATAGGCTCTACGTTCAAATACAACGGGTGCAAAACAGTTGCACACGCGGAATACTCAGGTTTAACTTGACGAGCCTAGCATATAACAGATATGGCCTCGGAACACGGAGACCGAAAGGTCGAGCGTGAATCATATAGTAGATATGATCAACATAGTGATGTTCACCATTGAAACTACTCCATCTCACATGATGATCGGACATGGTTTAGTTGATTTGGATCACGTGATCACTTAGAAGATTAGAGGGATGTCTATCTAAGTGTGAGTTCTTAAGTAATATGATTAATTGAACTTAAATTTATCATGAACTTAGTCCTGGTAGTATTAGCATATCTATGTTGTAGATCAATAGCTCGCGTTGTTGCTTTCATATGTTTATTTTGATATGTTCCTAGAGAAAATTGTGTTGAAAAATGTTAGTAGCAATGATGCGGATTGGATCCGTGATCTGAGGTTTATCCTCATTACTGCACAGAAGAATTATGTCCTTGATGCACCGCTAGGTGACAGACCTATTGCAGGAGCAGATACAGACGTTATGAACGTTTGGCTAGCTCAATATGATGACTACTTGGTAGTTTAGTGCACCATGCTTAATGGCTCAGAATCGGGACTTCAAAGACATTTTGAACGTCATGGACCATATGAGATGTTCCAGGAGTTGAAGTTTATATTTCAAGCAAATACCCGAGTTGAGAGATATGAAGTCTCCAACAAGTTCTATAGCTAAAAGATGGAGGAGAATCGCTCAACTAGTGAGCATGTGCTCAGATTATCTGAGTACTACAATCGCTTGAATCAAGTGGGAGTTAATCTTCCAGATAAGACAGTGATTGACAGAATTCTCTAGTCACCATCACCAAGTTAGTAGAACTTCGTGATGAACTATAATATGCAAGGGATAACGGAAACTATTCCCAAGCTCTTCGCGATGCTAAAATCGGCGAAGGTAGAAATCAAAGAAAAACATCAAGTGTTGATGGTTGACAAGATCACTAGTTTCAAGAAAAGGGCAAAGGGCAGAAGGGGAACTTCAAGAAGAACGGCAAGCAAGTTGCTGCTCAAGTGAAGAAACCCAAGTCTGGTCCTAAGCCTGAGACTAAGTGCTTCTACTGCAAAGGGATTGATCACTGGAAACGGAACTACCCCAAGTATTTGGTGGATAAGAAAGGATGGCAAAGTAAACAAAGGTATATTTGATATACATGTTATTGATGTGTACTTTACTAGTGTTTATAGCAACCCCTCAGTATTTGATACTAGTTCAGTTGCTAAGATTAGTAACTCGAAACGGGAGTTGCAGAATGAACAGAGACTAGTTAAGGGTGAAATGACGATGAGAGTTGGAAGTAGTTCCAAGTTTGATATGACCATCATCGCACATTCCCTATACTTTCGGGATTAGTGTGGAACCTAAATAAGTGTTATTTGGTGTTTGCGTTGAGCATGAATATGATTTGATCATGTTTATTGCAATACGGTTATTCATTTAAGTTAGAGAACAATTGTTGTTCTGTTTACATGAGTAAAACCTTCTATGGTCATACACACCAACGAAAATGGTTTGTTGGATCTCGATCGTAGTGATACACATATTCATAATATTGAAGCCAAAAGATGCAAAGTTAATAATGATAGTGCAACTTGTTTGTGGCACTGCCATTTAGGTCATATTGGTGTAAAGCGCATGAAGAAACTCCATGCTGATGGACTTTTGGAATCACTTGATTATGAATCACTTGATGCTTGCGAACCATGCCTCATGGGCAAGATGACTAAGACTCCGTTCTTCGGAACAATGGAGCGAGCAACTGATTTGTTGGAAATCATACATATTGATGTATGTGGTCCGATGAATATTAAGGCTCGCGACAAGTATCATTATTTTCTAACCTTCACAGATGATTTGAGTAGATATGGGTATATCTACTTGATGAAACATAAGTCTGAAACGTTTGAAAAGTTCAAAGAATTTCAGAGTGAAGTGGAGAATCATCGTAACAAGAAAATAAAGTTTCTACGATCTGATCGCGGAGACGAATATTTGAGTTACGAGTTTGGTCTTCAATTAAAACAATGTGGAATAGTTTCACAAATTCATGCCACCTGGAACACCACAACATAATGGTGTGTCTGAACGTCATAACCTCACTTTATTGGATATAGTGCAATCCATGATGTTTCTTACCGATTTACCAATATCATTTTGGGATCATGCATTAGAGACAGCTGCATTCACGTTAAATAGGGCACCATCTAAATCCGTTGAGACGACACCGTATGAACTATGGTTTAGCAATAAACCTAAGCTGTCGTTTTCTTAAAGTTTGGAGTTGCGATGCTTATGTGAAAAAGTTTCATCCTGATAAGCTCGAACCCAAATCGGAGAAATGTGTCTTCATAGGATACCCAAAGGAGACAGTTGGGTACACCTTCTATCACAGATCCGAAGGCAAGATATTCATTGCTGAGAATGGATCCTTTCCAGAGAAGGAGTTTCTCTCGAAAGAAGTGAGTGGGAGGAAAGTAGAACTTGATGAGGTAATTGTACCTTCTCCCTTATTGGAAAATAGTTCATCACAGAAATCTGTTCTTGTGACTACTACACCAATTAGTGAGGAAGCTAATGATGATGATCATGTAACTTCAGATCAAGTAACTACCGAATCTCGTAGGTAAACCAGAGTGAGATCCACACCAGAGTGGTACGGTAATCCTATTCTGGAAGTCATGTTACTAGACCATGACGAATTTGCGAACTATGAAGAAGCGATGGTGAGCCCAGATTCCGCGAAATGGTTTGAGGCCATGAAATCTGAGATGGGATCCATATATGAGAACAAAGTATGGACTTTGGTTGACTTGCCCAATGATCGGCAAGCCATTGAGATTAAATGGATCTTCAAGAGGAAGACAGACGCTGATAGTAGTGTTACTACCTACAAAGCTAGAATTGTCGCAAAAGGTTTTCGACAAGTTCAAAGTGTTGACTACGATAAGAGTTTCTCACTCGTATCTATGCTTAAGTCTGTCCGAATCATGTTAGCAATTGCCACATTTTATGAAATCTGGCAAATGGATAAACAAAACTGCATTCCCTAATGGAGTTATTAAAGAAGAGTTGTATATGATGCAACCAGAAGGTTTTGTCAATCCTAAAGGTGCAAACAAAATATGCAAGCTCCAGCGATCCATCTATGGACTGGTGCAAGCATCTCGGAGTTGGAATATACGCTTTGATAAGTTGATCAAAGCATATAGTTTTATACAGACTTGCGGTGAAGCCTGTATTTACAAGAAAGTGAGTGGGAGCACTACAACATTTCTGATAAGTATATGTGAATGACATATTGTTGATCGGAGATAATGTAGAATTATTCTGCAAAGCATAAAGGAGTATTTGAAAGGAGTTTTTCAAAGAAAGACCTCGGATAAGCTGCTTACATATTGAGCATCAAGATCTATAGAGATAGATCAAGATGCTTGATAAGGTTTTTTCAATGAGTACATACCTTGACAAGATTTTGAAGTAGTTCAAAATAGAACAGTCAAAGAAAGAGTTCTTGCCTGTGTTACAAGGTGTGAAATTGAGTAAGACTCAAAAAACCCGACCACGGCAGAAGATAGAAAGAGAATGAAAGTCATTCCGTATGCCTCAGCCATAGGTTCTATAAAGTATGCCATGCTGTGTACCAGATCTATTGTATACCCTACACTGAGTTAAGCAAGGGAGTACAATGGTGATCTAGGAGTAGATCACTGGACAGCGGTCAGAATTATCCTTAGTGGAATAAGGATATGTTTCTCGATTATGGACGTGACAAAAAGGTTCGTCGTAAAAGAGTTACGTCGATGCAACCTTTGACACAGATCTGGATGACTCTAAGTCTCGATCTAGATACATATTGAAAGTGGGAGCAATTAGCTAGAGTAGCTCTGTGCAGAGCATTGTTGACATAGATATTTGCAAAAATACATACGGATCTAAATTTGGCAGACCCGTTGACTAAGATTCTCTCACAAGCAAAACATGATCACACCTTAGTACTCTTTGGGTGTTAATCACATAGTGATGTGAACTAGATTACTGACTCTAGTAAACCCTTTGGGTGTTGATCACATATCGATGTGAACTATGGGTGTTAATCACATGGTGATGTGAACTATTGCTGTTAAATGACATGGAGATGTGAACTAGATTATTGACTCTAGTGCAAGTGGGAGACCGAAGGAAATATGCCCTAGAGGCAATAATAAAGTTATTATTTATTTCCTTATTTCATGATAAATGTTTATTATTCATGCTAGAATTGTATTAACCGGAAACATAATACATGTGTGAATACATAGACAAAACAGAGTGTCACTAGTATGCCTCTACTTGACTAGCTCATTAATCAAAGATGGTTATGTTTCCTAACCATAGACAAGGAGTTGTTATTTGATTAATGGGATCACATCATTAGGTGAATGATCTGATTGACTTGACCCATTCCGTTAGCTTAGCACTTGATCGTGTTGTTTGTTGCTATTGCTTTCTTCATGACTTATACATGTTCCTATGACTATGAGATTATGCAACTCCCGTTTGCCGGAGGAACACTTTGTGTGCTACCAAACGTCACAACGTAACTGGGTGATTATAAAGGAGCTCTACAGGTGTCTCCAAAGGTAGATGTTGGGTTGACGTATTTCGAGATTAGGATTTGTCACTCCGATTGTCGGAGAGGTATCTCTGGGCCCTCTCGGTAATGCACATCACTTAAGCCTTGCAAGCATTGCAACTAATGAGTTAGTTGTGGGATGATGTATTACGGAACGAGTAAAGAGACTTGCCGGTAACGAGATTGAACTAGGTATTGGATACCGACGATCGAATCTCGGGCAAGTAACACACCGATGACAAAAGGAACAACGTATGTTGTTATGCGGTCTAACCGATAAAGATCTTCGTAGAATATGTAGGGGCCAATATGGGCATGCAGGTCCCGCTATTGGTTATTGATCAGAGACATGTCTCGGTCATGTCTACATTGTTCTCGAACCATAGGGTCCGCACGCTTAAGGTTTCGATGACAGTTATATTATGAGTTTATGAGTTTTGATGTACCGAAGGAGTTCGGAGTCCCAGATGAGATCGGGGACATGACGAGGAGTCTCGAAATGGTCGAGACGTAAAGATCGATATATTGGACGACTATATTCGGAGTTCGGAAAGGTTCCGAGTGATTCGGGTATTTTTCGGAGTACCGAAGAGTTACGGGAATTCGGGAAAGGAGAGAAAGGACCAAAAGGGTGGCCGCACCCCTCCCCTTGGACTAGTCCGAATTGGACTAGGGAGGGGGGGGGGCGCCCCCTTCCTTCCTTCTCCTTCTCTCTTCCCTTTCCTTCTCTCCTACTCCCAATACATGGAAGGACTCCTAGTTGGACTAGGAAAGGAGGAATCCTACTCCCGGTGGGAATAGGACTCCCCTTGGCGCGCCCAAACCTAGGGCCGGCCTCCTCCCTCCCTTGCTCCTTTATATACGGGGGCAGGGGGCACCCCATAGACACACAAGTTGATCTTCGTGATCGTTCCTTAGCCGTGTGCGGTGCCCCCCTCCATCATATTCCACCTCGGTCATATTGTCGCGGTGCTTAGGCGAAGCCCTGCGTCGGTAGTTCATCAAGATCGTCACCACACCGTCGTGCTGGTGGAACTCGTCCACGAAGTTTTGCTGGATCGGAACCCGGGGAACGTCATCGAGCTGTACGTGTGTTAAGAACTCGGAGGCGCCGGAGTAACGGCGCTTGGATCGGTCGGATCGGGAAGACGTACGACTACTTCCTCTACGTTGCGTCAACGCTTCCGCTTCGGTCTACGAGGGTACATAGACAACAGTCTCCCCTCTTGTTGCTATGCATCACCATGATCTTGCGTGTGCGTAGGAATTTTTTTGAAATTACTACGTTCCCCAACAATTACACGCTTCGCTGACTTGGCGTCCATAGTACAAAAGTACTGTGCGATGGAAAGCGCTTGGAAAACCGAAATAAAATTTTGGGATAATCCAGCCTTGAATAGCAATCCCGTCCGAACTAAGAGGGTGCACCACAGTAAGGCACCCGGATTAAATATCGAAAAGCCAAAACCCTCTAGAGGGCATGGAACCATACTAGAAAGGTGGCTTGATGGACCCTGTAGGATTCACAGTATAGAGGACGCCACTCCAACTCATAGCCTTAGAGCATGTTGGATACTCCGGCAGGTGGCCAAAATTGGCGAGGACCTCCTAATTTCAGAGGCCGAAGAAGGCCAGCCCGAGGACACCAGTACCGTTCTCACAGTCTTCGAGACTTTCGCATCAAATAATATGCGAAAAAGAACACTCTGCAGCCTCACCGAAGTCTATCAAGTAGCAACAATAAACCCATGGAGCAACACTGCTATCACCTTCAACGCGAGTGACGAACCTAAAATCCGAACAGCCAGAGCACCAGCCGCATTGGTCCTCAGTCCCATAGTGGATGGCTGTCGCCTCGCAAAGGTACTCATGGATGGAGGCAGCGGATTGAACCTCATTTACGAGGAAACCCTCCAAAAGATGGAAATAGACTGGAACCGCATTGAGCGAAGCAGCACAACCTTTAGAGGAATAATCCCCAGTCAGGAAGCGCGCTGCACTGGAAAGATCACACTAAATGTGGTGTTCGGCACGTCGGATAATTACAGGTCCGAAAAAGTCACGTTCCAGGTGGCCCCGTTCAAAAGCGGATACCACGCTATATTAGGACGGGAGGCATTCACAGTTTTCCAAGCTATACCCCATTATGGGTACATGAAGCTCAAGATGCTTGGGCCAAACGGAATTATCACTCTCGCTAGTGATCCGGACATAGCACTCCGCGCTGAAAACAAGACAGCCACATTGGCCCTTGAGGCACTATCTGAAACCTTAGCGGCCGAAGAACTGACCGCGATGCGCTCCACGGTTAATAGGGATGATGTGATACTCGATAAGAGATCCAAATCCACATCCTTCAAACCAGCAGACGAAATAGTCAAATTCCAGGTCCATCGAACGGACCCCAATAAAATGGCCTCCATCGGGGCACGACTGAACCCTGATGTAGACACCGCACTGCGAGAGTTCCTACGAGAGAACCGGGACATTTTTGCTTGGCATCCTTCAGACATGCCAGGAATCCCACGCAGGCTGGCCGAACACAGCTTAAATATCTAGAAAGGATTCAAACCTGTCAAACAAGCCCTTCGGCGCTTTTTCGAACCAAAGAGACAGGCTATGGGAGAGGAGCTAGCCAAGTTATTGGAGGCCGGATTCATTAGAGATATAAAACATCCGGACTGGCTAGCAAACCTGGTGATGGTACCAAAGAAGGACAAATCCTGGCGCCTATGCGTCGATTTTAAAGATCTTAATAAGGCTTGCCCAAAGGATCCCTTCCCCCTCCCTCGCATAGATCAAATTATCGATGCCACTGGAGGACACGATTCGTTGTGTTTCCTCGACGCATACTCCGGTTACCATCAAATCAAGATGGCAGAATCAGACCAAGCCGCAACGGCATTCATCACACCATACGGCTCATTCTGCTTCAACACAATGCCCTTCGGGCTAAAATATGCCGGCGCAACATATCAGTGCATGATCCAAACATGTCTGGCAAACCAGATCGGCAAAACAGTGGAGGCATACGTGGATGATGTGGTCGTCAAATCAAGACATGTTGAATCTCTAGTAGACGACTTGAGGCTTACATTCGATAACCTCCGAAAATACGACATCAAGCTCAATCCGGAAAAATGCGTTTTCGGCGTTCCAGCCGGAAAGCCTGTCGCGACCGGTTTTCCGAGCATTAGTTTCCAGAAAATGGCCGTCGAGCTCATCAGCCCCAGGATTACTGTTAGCTGATGAGGCATCAACTTGATACAGAAATTCCAAGCAAAAATATAATATATGTAGTACAAGAGTTCAAAAAGAAACGACAGCTTAGGTTTATTAGCTGATGAGGCATCAAGTTCAAAAAGAGAAGTCACTCGACAAGAATGAAAATCCTCACCAGCCATACCTTTTGCTTCTTCTCGCGCGTTCTATAAGTTCTCTTGAGCAAGCTTCAAGTCAAGGTTGAGCTGGATTTGTTTATTCTCCAGCTCAGTATAACGAGCCACAAGTTCGCAGGATTTCTGCAAAAATCAGTCAACAGACGTCAAAGACAAGTTACTTCCGAGCAACCAAGAGACAATGATGGTGTCTCTAAGACTACAGCCGAATCAAAAACATTCGACAGTAGTCTCGGGGCCTACACCCAGTGGGTGCACTAAGTGTGCCCCCACCGGTCTTGAAAAAAAAAGAGAGCGACTGCCCGCAGTCGACCGGATACAGTTCCATTCGATATGGCCTGACCATACAGAGTGAAGAAGTACAACTACAACAACACAATATAAAGACTACAGTCGACTGCCAGCAGTCCACTGTAGTCTCGGGGACTACACCCAGTGGGTGCACTTAGCGTGCCCCCACTCGTCCAAAAATTAACAGACCCACCCAGTGGGTGTACAGATATAAGGATCTTCGGAAAAGAGATTCTTCAGACAGTATGTACTAATAGAGCAAGCGGCGAATTGACTGACCTGGACGTTGCTCTAAAGAGCAGAACTTGCGTCATAAGCTGCTTGGCTGGCTTCTCGAACCACCTTCACTTGCTCCATCATGATTCCCGCTTGGCGTATAGCCTCTTTTGCGGCACCCACTTGGTCCTCAGGGACAGGGTATGTAGCAAAAAGTGAAGGCGGATTTGCAGCCGATGTTGAAGGACGCACGCTTGTCAGGAGAACAGCAAAAGTCACAGAAGCCCGAGTGGTATCACCTCCATCCCGAGCTACGACCTCAGGCGCAAGAGTAGTTTGTGGAGTCTTGCCAGCCGGAGCCTTCCTGTTCCTTCTTGCCCTCAGCGGCACTTCGTCGTCGTCATCAGGGAGGTCAATGACATGAGGAGGAGCTGCAAGAAAAATTCAACCGACCGGAATTATAAAAAATCAGCAGTCGACTCAAGGCAAGACATCAGTAATCATACCAGGGTTGGAGGTAACAGCGTCTTCCATCTCTTGGTCATCGTCCTTGGCGGAAATCTCTGAGGTGGCAGCACTGCGAATTTCGAAAGTCAGTCAACTCGCTCAATGAGTCGACCAAGAATCTGTCACGCTCGGCAAAGGAAGACAAGTTCTGCTTTTACCCAGAAATGGTGGGGATAGTCATCTTCATCCTAGGCAGGGCCTTGGGCGGCTTAGACGGCGTCGCGCGTGGATGCTTGGGAGCCTTTTCAGCCGGCGCTGGAGAAGAGGTCCGGGGGCGCTTCGACGACTGCCCAACAGGGACAGTCGCCTTACCACGCTCCCGCGCAGGGTCGTGCGTAAGCTTGGACCGCTTTTCTGTGTGGGGAGGTTCAACTTCCTCCTCCTCCTCTTCACTGGAGTCGACGTCGTCGTCCCCCTCTGCCTCGCCGTCGGACTCCCACTCTCCTTGCTCGTCTCCGCTTTCGCCTCCGCTTGCCTCTCCTTCCTCGGTCTGCTCCTGTGCACCATTGGGTGTCGAGTACACCTCAGCAATTTCCTGGAGGACAACAAACAAGACAAAAATCAATCGACCGATTCAGAGAGGAGAAATAAAGAACACGAGATCTCAATCGGAAACTCAAGGTCTGACCTTCTCCACTTCGTATGAGTGGTCGAGTGGAAGGATCCTCCTGGCTCCTCGGGGGTTGTCTTTATTCCCTGTGATGCTCGACAGCCACCCCTCCATCATCTCGTTGGTAACCTCCTCCGGGTGGATCCGAGTGGTGTCGTCGAGACCCGAGTACAGCCACATCGGGTGGTCACGAGCCTGGAGCGGCTGGATGCGCCTCCGAAGGAAGACTTCCAGCAGGTCCATGCCGGTCACTCCCTCGCGGACTAGTTGAACCACTCGACCTACCAGCACCTTGACTTGCGCCTTCTCCTCCGGCGTCATCTTCAGAGAGGCAGGTTTTTGTGCTAGATCCAGAGAGAAAGGGGGAAGTCCAGTCGACTGTCCTGGGGTCGCCTGATCTTGGCAGTAAAACCAAGTCGACTGCCATCCACGGACCGACTCGGGAAAAGTGATAGACGGAAAGGAACTCTTTCCCCTCGTCTGGATCACCAGGCCTCCACACAGCTGGATCACCTGCGTCCGTTCGTCACTCGACTTCGCCTTCTTAACCGACTGGGAGCGGCACGTGAAGATGTGTTTGAAGAGTCCCCAATGGGGGCGGCAACCCAAGAAGTTTTCACACAAAGAAACGAAAGCAGCAAGATACACAATAGAATTGGGAGTGAAGTGGTGGAGCTGCGCTCCGAAGAAGTTCAAGAAACTCCGGAAAAAGGGATGAGGAGGCAGAGAGAATCCGCGGTCCATATGGGTAGCGAGGAGGACGCACTCACCATCGAGGGGCTGGGGTTCGACTTCTTTCCCCGGGAGGCGCGCGGATCCGTGGGAGATGAATCCCCC
Organism: Triticum dicoccoides; assembly: GCF_002162155.2. Lineage (NCBI taxonomy): Eukaryota > Viridiplantae > Streptophyta > Magnoliopsida > Poales > Poaceae > Triticum > Triticum dicoccoides. Next base: position 32,992,737 of record NC_041383.1, read on the forward strand.
TCGGCCAGATCATCGAGATCATCCTGCCGAATCACAGACGGCATCCAGTCGCCCTGGATCCAACCCTTGGGCAGAGCAGTCCTCGAGGAAGATCCGCCCCGAGCGGACTTCTTCCCCTTCCCCTGCACCGCCGCCTTCTTTGCGCGCTCCAGAGCCGACGTCCTCTCCTTCACCATTGTCGCCGGCGAAACTCGAGCGAACCTACAATAGTAGGATGGGAACGGAGGCGGCGAAAGATCTTGCGAAGAGAGAAGAAAATGTGGAGGCGTACTATTTGGGTACCCCGAGCCGGCAGTTTATAAGAGGCCGCTTCCGAGTGGCTGACTGGTAGGCCCGGGCAATCCCGTCAAATCCCGCAACAGGCGTGCACGCGGTACGTGGCGAAAAAGGTGGCGCGGGAATCGAGGAGCTTCCGTCTTATCCCATCCGATTACTACGGCCGCTCCCGTCCCGCGCGCTTCCCGAAATTCAAATCCCGTAAAATCCGCGAGCTGCAGAGCAAATCGCCAAGCAAAAGATCCTCTTCACACAATCACTCGGGACCTCACAGGCAAAGAAATTCACTCGACAAGGAGCCTAGAATGGATCAAGGCGACTGGAAGAAGTTGATGATGTCATCCGTGACAGTCGATCCAAGACAAGGCGCTCGTACAACACAGAAAACCAGTCGGAAGGATTCTCAACTCCTTCCCCACTCAAACCTTGATCCATTCGGGGGCTAATGATGGAGCTATGTACCTAGGGTAGGGGCATGGACCTGTCCTAAGTGCCCTACTCTAGGACATCCCTAGAAGAAGTTACCTTCCAATCGACTTGGAGGTATCTCACTCGACCATGGAGCCGTCACTCGACCACGAAGCCAACCACTCGACCGCCAGGAGATCTAAAGTCACTCCGCACGCAAACGGTCGGTAATTTAGTAGCTTTTATGGTCATCATAGCACTTTATTGGAGGCGTTACCAGTAACCCCCGATCTTAATGTACTTTAAACTCTGCATTACTAAGGGCCGGAGGGGCCTGGAAAATCTATATAAGCCACCCCCTCCTCAGTATCAAGGGTTCGCACCCCTGTTTCATACATACGTAATCCAATCGACCGCCTCCGGGCACCGAGACGTAGGGCTGTTACCTCCACCGAGAAGGGCCTGAACTCGTAATCCTCGTGTGTTTACAGCTTCTCCATAGCTAAGATCTAGCCTCTCCATACACCCCCCCTACATCACTGTCAGAGTTAGAACCACGACACTAAGTAAGCTGGGATTCAAACAACACTGGGTTGAGTTGATCATGCGCTGTGTAACCTCGGTGAGGTATCAAATTAAGCTTAATGGCACTCTCACACAACAGTTTAGTCCTTCCCGGGGTTTGCGGCAAGGTGACCCAGCATCACCATATCTGTTTGCTATCTGCGTGGAGGGTCTATCAGCTCTGCTCCATGATGCCGAGAGAAGCGGTCAGCTAAGTGGCATCAAAGTCTGCCCTAATGCCCCGGTGGTGTCTCATTTGTTCTTCGCCGATGATTCGGTGCTTCTCATGAAGGCAACACAGGAAGAAGCTTTGGCCATGAAAAGAGTACTGGAGCTCTACGAGAACTGTTCGGGGCAATGTATCAATACTGAAAAATCTGCAATTATGTTTAGTCCTAACACGCCAGTAAGTGAGAAGGCCGTCATGAAAGAGACCCTGCAAATTGTTAGTGAGAGTTGGAATGACAAGTACCTTGGGTTACCGGTCCATGTGGGGAAATCCAGAAAGAAAGCTTTTGCATACATTAAGAGCGCAATGGCAGGAAGGATGTACGGGTGGCTGGAGAAGCTGATTGCAAAAACAGGGAAAGAAACTCTAGTCAAAGCCGTAGCCCAAGCTATCCCAACATTTGCCATGTCTTGCTTCTATCTTACTAAATCTTTTTGTCAAGAGTTGAGCTCGTTGATGGGAACATACTGGTGGAGACAGCAGGATAAGGAGAATACTGTCCATTGGATCAGTTGGGAGAAGCTAACAAAGTCCAAAGGCCAGGGCGGCTTAGGGTTTAGAGACATGCACGGTTTCAATATTGCCATGTTATCCAAACAAATTTGGAGGATGATTGAGCACCCGGATTCGCTGTGTGCACAAATCTTGAAAGCACGTTATTTCCAGGATACCCATGTGCTCGAAGCTGTACTGAAGGAGGGCATCTCCTATGCGTGGCGTAGCCTCTTGCATGGCATCCAGCTGATCAAAGAAGGATATGTGTGGCAGGTCGGGGATGGTACTAGCATCAGGATCTGGAGCGATCCATGGCTGCCGCGTCCTTGGGCAAGGCGGGTAATGACACCAAGGGGAGGAAACCTACTTGAGTTTGTCAGTGACCTTATCAGTCCTATAACTGGCAACTAGGACGAACAGCTGGTCAGAGACACTTTCTGGACCGAGGATGCAGAATGCATATTGAAGATACCGGTCAGGGAAGGGGTTCAAGATTTTATAGCTTGGCAGTTTGACCCTAAGGGCGTGCATTCGGTAAAAAGCGCTTATAAGCTTCATACCCACCTCGAGAAAATGGAGAAGGACGGGGGTGCTGGAAGCAGCTCCATGGTGACCGGGATGTTGGACACCTGCCAGGGCGATGCTTGGAAACGGATATGGAAGCTTCCTTGCCGAAGGAATATCCAGATGTTTGCCTGGCGGGTGAAGCATGAATCCTTAGCTTTGCGGACAAATCTGACCCAGAGAGGGATACCTATTGAAGATAAATCCTGTTTATTTTGTGGCCGGGCGGAAGAGGATGGAGCACATCTATTCATAAAGTGCAAAGTGGTGAAGGAGGTCTGGAGGGAGTTGTCAATGGAGGCTGAGCGGATGGAGTTGGAAGGCATATCATCAGTGCATGCAATGATGGACTTCCTGTGGACGTTAGAAGAACAGAAAAGAGTCCGGATCCTGACCTCATGGTGGTTGTGGTGGAGTAACCGTAACAAGGTTAGAGAGGGGGAACTTCCATGGTCTGCAGGAGAGGTTGCAAGGCGAACTCGAAGCTATGCCATGGAGTACCAGGAAATATTCACTAAGAAGCCAGAGAAGCACAGGGTTGACAGGTGGAAACCGCCTCAGGATGAGATGTTCAAAGTAAATGTCGATGGCTCCTTTGTGACAGGTGAGAACCATGCTGGCTGGGGCGTTGTGGCGAGGGACTCGGCGGGTGCGGTCATCTGTGCGCGTGCAGGTCGACAGGAGCAGGTTGGCGACGCCTTCGGAGCTGAGGTCAATGCTATGGCACAGGGCGTCGCGTTAGCTGCGGAGTTGGGATTGCTGAGAGTGAGCTTCGAAACAGATTCCCAGCTCCTGGCTGATACCATGGACCTGCATAAGGCCGACTCCTCTGCATACTCTGCAGTCATTGAGGACACCAAGTTACAGCTCAAGTTGTGGTTCTCGCGTCATGTAATCGTGTCTTGTAGGCGTGAGGCGAACTCTGTTGCCCATGAATTAGCTAGTTTGGGTGGCTTGTGTGAAATAAACCACTCGATGCAGTGGGACGATGATGTACCAGCCGCTGTGGCGGCTTGTGTCCAGGCTGATTTGCCGGGACACCGTTAAGTTAAAGCTATGCTTTTCCTCAAAAAGTGGACACACAAATTTTGCCAAAAAAATAATAAAAAATTAGAGGTGCAAATTGGTGACCCTAACATTAAAATACCCTCTTTTGTTCAAACCAATGAACTAATTTTCTAAAAGTGACGCGACTTTGAAAATTTTGGTTATTTCAACTAAAGATTTACATCACTAGTTTCTAGCCCAATATTTTTTGATCTGGTTTATATTGTCATGCGTTCTTTTTGTTTGTTGCTTTCTCCTTCGTCTCAGTAGAAGAAAACGAATAAGTCTTGAAAAAGAGATGTGCACTTTCATTCTCAGCAAATTACGCCAGAAATGCCCCACATTGCTGCCGCTTGCATACAGATCTGAAGACCATCTTCCCCTTTAGTTTCAAGTTCGCTAGATGCGCTGCTGAGTGCTCATGCGATAAACCCACATCTGCCCTAGTAGGAAGAGTAGCAAAAAGCCCCGTCCACATTCAGTTTCAACTGATCGCAGACTGATCTCGTCCAGCGCACCACCAGATTCCCCTTTTGTGCATAATAGTAGGCGGTCCACAGTTGAGCTTGGTCCAGCCGGATATCGAATTCCCAATACCTCACATGCTCATTCCAACACAAATAAAAATCTGAAAACATACGTACACAAATATGGAAACATTTTATATAGCCCAAAAATATAATATGGCGAGCACAATACTACTTCGTCGGCATTTTAGACGTCTATATTTTGATTGTGATATGAAGCAAGAAGTGTTGGGGAATGTAGTAATTTCAAAAAATTTCCTACGCACATGCAAGATCATGATGATGCATAGCAACGAGAGGAGAGAGTGTTGTCTACGTACCCTCGTAGACCGAAAGCGGAACCGTTAGCATAACGCGGTTGATGTAGTCGTACGTCTTCACGATCTGACCGATCAAGTACCGAACGCACGGCACCTCCGAGTTCAGCACACGTTCTGCCCGATGACGTCCCTCGAACTCCGATCCAGCCGAGTGTTGAGGGAGAGTTTCGTCAGCACGACGGCATGGTGACGATGTTGATGTTCTACCGACGCAGGGCTTCGCCTAAGCACCACTACAGTATTATCGAGGTGGACTATGGTGGAGGGGGGCACCGCACACGGTTGGGAGAGATCAACTGATCAACTTCTGTCTAGGGTGCCCCCTGCCCCCATATATAAAGGAGAAAGGGGGAGGTGCGGCCGGCCTTACCATGATCAGTACTAAAATCTCTAGGCTGCTCAACCTTTCCTTGTAGGGAGCATTTCTTTCACATGGTATCTCATTGTTAAGTTTAGGAAGAAACCTGCATCCCTTCCGATAGTCATCCATATCCTGAAGAAAATAACAATATGCATTTTCAGTGACTCACAATATATCATCGAATACTTCTCTGGTTTACTTCTAAGAATAATTGTTAAAGATCAGCCAATGTTTCCTTACGATCTTCCACTCTGTGAAGTAGAAGTAAAAACTGAAAGCTAAACACACATTAAGACTACCTACATAAAATTCTTCAGATAGAGAATGAGCGACAGACAAAAAATATATACTTTAGATAGCAAGGAGCAGGCCAACAAGCAACAACATAAGTTTTTTTAGCAGCATCGACAAGTAACTGCAGGTGAAGAGATGGATTTTGGATACCCTTCATCCCCCAGGAGTAGACTTTGTTAACAGTGGTGCAGGGGACAGTGTTGGGCAAGCGGCACGGAGAGAGGCCTGCCTAGCCGGGGCTTGGCCGAGGTAGGCGCTGAGGACGTTGCCCATGAACACCTCCTGCACCAGTGCCGGGTCGAAGTTGGCTCTCCGGAGACACCTGTTTAAATCGGGTGGCAGATCATCACTGACTGGGTGCTCGGATCCAACTACCGCGACGCGATTTGAGTGGTTGCTTAACTAGTAGCGAGGATTGGAATAAGAAAGCAGAGAAATTTCGTTACCCTGGATGGCGATGGAGCCGAGCTTGGTGGCCGGGAGGGAAGAGAGGGAGCCGAGCAGGGCGTCGATGGGCAACGCGGGTGACACACACATCCCTGGGATCCAGGCCGCCGCTGGGGGAGGCGCCATGGCGTGGTGGTGTACTCTCTTGGCTGTTGGCTCTTACCCCTCTGTGTGCTAGTGCTCGTCGGCGGTGGGTGGGTTGGGTTTGGTCGGAGAGAGGGAGAGACATGGACGATAGTGATCCGAGAAGAACGACAATCACAATCGGGGGTGGACGGCAGAGGAGACGAGAGGAGGTGGAAGGCATCTCGATGGCATGGGATTGGGGTGACACGCTTAATGGTAGCATGGGATATCGCACCTCCGCTATAACTATCCACTTAGTAGTAGCGCAGGTTTTACATCCCGCGTTACTACTACGCTCTGTCCGCAGGGCACGGTTGAGAATATTTACTAGTAGCTTGTTTTTTTGCAAGTAGAGGCGCAAATCGGCCACCCTAATATTCTCAAACCTTCTTTTGTTCAAACATTGCTTGCTGAAACTTTCGTTGTCCTTGAGCAAGAACAAAAATCCAACTGTAAGGAACTTAGTTGCTTAAATCAAAATAATGAGAAGATTTTGGTTCACTTACGATCGGTACGCCTAGATAGCCGTCCACTTTCTTCACTGGAAAACTTAGTGTAGCTGTAGCGATGGCGCGTAGAAGACAATGTGATGCTAGAGTAACTCGCTAACACCCACGTGTATCGCTCGATCATGACTTGCAATCACTTCTTTCAATTATTGCTTGCTGAAACTTTCGTTGACTAGTGATGAGATTATGTGAGAGAAATGATACATGCAAATGGAGGGTTTTTGATGTGGCTTAAGTTTGAATACTATGGACCTAGTGTTGTCTCCTTCTGTTGGAGCTGCTGCTTGATGGTGTTAACTTTCTTTGCAAAAATAATATGTAGTATTCTAGCTATAGTTTACCTCTGTTCCAAGAAGGGGATAATGTAAATTATCATATTTAGGCCACCTTGGTGGTACTGCGCTGGTGCGGCAGTGGGGCTGGCCGGCTGCACATCCGCGGCTCGTCTCTCACTAGGAGACGAGGAAGCTAGGCTCTCGGGATCTAGTGGGGCGGCCCGGGCAATGTACATGACTATGCGCTCACGGTGAGTGCCGCTATGTAGGTGTTGGTTTGTTGTCTTGGTCGTGTGGACTGCGAGGCAGCTCACGTGGGAGGCGTTCGGTGCCGGGAGTTGGTGTCAAAGGCCACAACATGTCTGGTTCCGGGCGTCAGTAAATTGGGTGAGGTCTCAGATTCAACGACACCTGCCCGCCCGATCATAAGCGATCTTTCCCAAATCAGGCAAAAGCCCGAAGAAACAATACATCACTACTGGGCCAGATTCCTCCTGGTTATGAACAGGACAAAGGACTGCCGCGAGGGAGACGCAATTCCAATCTTTTGGAGTAATTGCACGGACGAGGGAATACTTAACGCCATAAGTCCTCCGAAAACATAATACATGTGTGAATACATAGACAAAACAGAGTGTCACTAGTATGCCTCTACTTGACTAGCTCATTAATCAAAGATGGTTATGTTTCCTAACCATAAACAAGGAGTTGTTATTTGATTAATGGGATCACATCATTAGGTGAATGATCTGATTGACTTGACCCATTCCGTTTGCTTAGCACTTGATCGTGTTGTTTGTTGCTATTGCTTTCTTCATGACTTATACATGTTCCTATGACTATGAGATTATGCAACTCCCGTTTGCCGGAGGAACACTTTGTGTGCTACCAAACGTCAGAACGTAACTGGGTGATTATAAAGGAGCTCTACAGGTGTCTCCAAAGGTAGATGTTGGGTTGGCGTATATCGAGATTAGGATTTGTCACTCCGATTGTCGGAGAGGTATCTCTGGGCCCTCTCGGTAATGCACATCACTTAAGCCTTGCAAGAATTGCAACTAATGAGTTAGTTGCGGGATGATGTATTACGGAACGAGTAAAGAGACTTGCCGGTAACGAGATTGAACTAGGTATTGGATACCGACGATCGAATCTCGGGCAAGTAACATACCGATGACAAAAGGAACAACGTATGTTGTTATGCGGTCTGACCGATAAAGATCTTCGTAGAATATGTAGGAGCCAATATGGGCATCCAGGTCTCGCTATTGGTTATTGATCAGAGACATGTCTCGGTCATGTCTACATTGTTCTCGAACCGTAGGGTCCGCACGCTTAAGGTTTCGATGACAGTTATATTATGAGTTTATGAGTTTTGATGTACCGAAGGAGTTCGGAGTCCCGGATGAGATCGGGGACATGACGAGGAGTCTCGAAATGGTCGAGACGTAAAGATCGATATATTGGACGACTATATTCGGAGTTCGGAAAGGTTCCGAGTGATTCGGGTATTTTTCGGAGTACCGAAGAGTTACGGGAATTCGGGAAAGGAGAGAAAGGACCAAAAGGGTGGCCGCACCCCTCCCCTTGGACTAGTCCGAATTGGACTAGGGAGGGGGGGCGCCCCCTTCCTTCCTTCTCCTTCTCTCTTCCCTTTCCTTCTCTCCTACTCCCAATACATGGAAGGACTCCTAGTTGGACTAGGAAAGGAGGAATCCTACTACCGGTGGGAATAGGACTCTCCTTGGCGCGCCCAAACCTAGGGCCGGCCTCCTCCCTCCCTTGCTCCTTTATATACGGGGGCAGGGGGCACCCCATAGACACACAACTTGATCTTCGTGATCGTTCCTTAGCCGTGTGCGGTGCCCCCCTCCACCATATTCCACCTCGGTCATATTGTCGCGGTGCTTAGGCGAAGCCCTGCGTCGGTAGTTCATCAAGATCGTCACCACGCCGTCGTGCTGACGGAACTCGTCCCCGAAGTTTTGCTGGATCGGAACCCGGGGAACGTCATCGAGCTGTACGTGTGTTAAGAACTCGGAGGCGCCGGAGTAACGGCGCTTGGATCGGTCGGATCGGGAAGACGTACGACTACTTCCTCTACGTTGCGTCAACGCTTCCGCTTCGGTCTACGAGGGTACGTAGACAACACTCTCCCCTCTCGTTGCTATGCATCACCATGATCTTGCGTGTGCGTAGGAAATTTTTTGAAATTACTACGTTCCCCAACAGTGGCATCCGAGCCTAGGTTTTTATGGTTTGATGTTTTGCACGAGTAGAACACATGTGAGTTGTGGACGATACAAGTCATACTGCCTACCAGCATGTCATACTTTGGTTCGGCGGTATTGTTGGATGAAGCGGCCCGGACCAACATTACGCGTACGCTTACGCGAGACTGGTTCTACCGCCGTGCTTTGCACACAGGTGGCTGGCGGGTGTCAGTTTCTCCAATTTTAGTTGAACCGAGTATGGCTACGCCCGGTCCTTGAGAAGGTTAAAACGGAGTCTATTTGACAAACTATCGTTGTGGTTTTGATGCGTAGGTGAGATTGGTTCTTGCTTAAGCCCGTAGCAGCCACGTAAAATTTGCAACAAACAAAGTAGAGGACGTCTAACTTGTTTTTGCAGGGCATGTTGTGATGTGATATGGTCAAGACATGATGCTATATTTTATTGTATGAGATGATCATGTTTTGTAACCGAGTTATCGGCAACCGGCAGGAGCCGTATGGTTGTCGCTTTGTTGTATGCAATGCAATCGCCCTGTAATGCTTTACTTTATCACTAAGCGGTAGCGATAGTCGTAGAAGCATAAGATTGGCGAGACGACAACGATGCTACGATGGAGATCAAGGTGTCGCGCCGGTGACGATGGTGATCATGACGGTGCTGCGGAGATGGAGATCACAAGCACAAGATGATGATGGCCATATCATATCACTTATATTGATTGCATGTGATGTTTATCTCTTTATGCATCTTATCTTGCTTTGATTGACGGTAGCATTATAAGATGATCTCTCACTAAATTATCATAGTAACAGTGTTCTCCCTAAATTATCAGAGACACTACGTGATGATCGGGTGTGATAGGCTCTACGTTCAAATACAACGGGTGCAAAACAGTTGCACACGCGGAATACTCAGGTTTAACTTGACGAGCCTAGCATATAACAGATATGGCCTCGGAACACGGAGACCGAAAGGTCGAGCGTGAATCATATAGTAGATATGATCAACATAGTGATGTTCACCATTGAAACTACTCCATCTCACATGATGATCGGACATGGTTTAGTTGATTTGGATCACGTGATCACTTAGAAGATTAGAGGGATGTCTATCTAAGTGTGAGTTCTTAAGTAATATGATTAATTGAACTTAAATTTATCATGAACTTAGTCCTGGTAGTATTAGCATATCTATGTTGTAGATCAATAGCTCGCGTTGTTGCTTTCATATGTTTATTTTGATATGTTCCTAGAGAAAATTGTGTTGAAAAATGTTAGTAGCAATGATGCGGATTGGATCTGTGATCTGAGGTTTATCCTCATTACTGCACAGAAGAATTATGTCCTTGATGCACCGCTAGGTGACAGACCTATTGCAGGAGCAGATACAGACGTTATGAACGTTTGGCTAGCTCAATATGATGACTACTTGGTAGTTTAGTGCACCATCCTTAATGGCTCAGAATCGGGACTTCAAAGACATTTTGAACGTCATGGACCATATGAGATGTTCCAGGAGTTGAAGTTTATATTTCAAGCAAATACCCGAGTTGAGAGATATGAAGTCTCCAACAAGTTCTATAGCTAAAAGATGGAGGAGAATCGCTCAACTAGTGAGCATGTGCTCAGATTATCTGAGTACTACAATCGCTTGAATCAAGTGGGAGTTAATCTTCCAGATAAGACAGTGATTGACAGAATTCTCTAGTCACCATCACCAAGTTAGTAGAACTTCGTGATGAACTATAATATGCAAGGGATAACGGAAACTATTCCCAAGCTCTTCGCGATGCTAAAATCGGCGAAGGTAGAAATCAAAGAAAAACATCAAGTGTTGATGGTTGACAAGATCACTAGTTTCAAGAAAAGGGCAAAGGGCAGAAGGGGAACTTCAAGAAGAACGGCAAGCAAGTTGCTGCTCAAGTGAAGAAACCCAAGTCTGGTCCTAAGCCTGAGACTAAGTGCTTCTACTGCAAAGGGATTGATCACTGGAAACGGAACTACCCCAAGTATTTGGTGGATAAGAAAGGATGGCAAAGTAAACAAAGGTATATTTGATATACATGTTATTGATGTGTACTTTACTAGTGTTTATAGCAACCCCTCAGTATTTGATACTAGTTCAGTTGCTAAGATTAGTAACTCGAAACGGGAGTTGCAGAATGAACAGAGACTAGTTAAGGGTGAAATGATGATGAGAGTTGGAAGTAGTTCCAAGTTTGATATGACCATCATCGCACATTCCCTATACTTTCGGGATTAGTGTGGAACCTAAATAAGTGTTATTTGGTGTTTGCGTTGAGCATGAATATGATTTGATCATGTTTATTGCAATACGGTTATTCATTTAAGTTAGAGAACAATTGTTGTTCTGTTTACATGAGTAAAACCTTCTATGGTCATACAAACCAACGAAAATGGTTTGTTGGATCTCGATCGTAGTGATACACATATTCACAATATTAAAGCCAAAAGATGCAAAGTTAATAATGATAGTGCAACTTGTTTGTGGCACTGCCATTTAGGTCATATTGGTGTAAAGCGCATGAAGAAACTCCATGCTGATGGACTTTTGGAATCACTTGATTATGAATCACTTGATGCTTGCGAACCATGCCTCATGGGCAAGATGACTAAGACTCCGTTCTTCGGAACAATGGAGCGAGCAACTGATTTGTTGGAAATCATACATATTGATGTATGTGGTCCGATGAATATTAAGGCTCGCGACAAGTATCATTATTTTCTAACCTTCACAGATGATTTGAGTAGATATGGGTATATCTACTTGATGAAACATAAGTCTGAAACGTTTGAAAAGTTCAAAGAATTTCAGAGTGAAGTGGAGAATCATCGTAACAAGAAAATAAAGTTTCTACGATCTGATCGCGGAGACGAATATTTGAGTTACGAGTTTGGTCTTCAATTAAAACAATGTGGAATAGTTTCACAAATTCATGCCACCTGGAACACCACAACATAATGGTGTGTCTGAACGTCATAACCTCACTTTATTGGATATAGTGCAATCCATGATGTTTCTTACCGATTTACCAATATCGTTTTGGGATCATGCATTAGAGACAGCTGCATTCACGTTAAATAGGGCACCATCTAAATCCGTTGAGACGACACCGTATGAACTATGGTTTAGCAATAAACCTAAGCTGTCGTTTCTTAAAGTTTGGAGTTGCGATGCTTATGTGAAAAAGTTTCATCCTGATAAGCTCGAACCCAAATCGGAGAAATGTGTCTTCATAGGATACCCAAAGGAGACAGTTGGGTACACCTTCTATCACAGATCCGAAGGCAAGATATTCATTGCTGAGAATGGATCCTTTCCAGAGAAGGAGTTTCTCTCGAAAGAAGTGAGTGGGAGGAAAGTAGAACTTGATGAGGTAATTGTACCTTCTCCCTTATTGGAAAATAGTTCATCATAGAAATCTGTTCTTGTGACTACTACACCAATTAGTGAGGAAGCTAATGATGATGATCATGTAACTTCAGATCAAGTAACTACCGAATCTCGTAGGTAAACCAGAGTGAGATCCACACCAGAGTGGTACGGTAATCCTATTCTGGAAGTCATGTTACTAGACCATGACGAATTTGCGAACTATGAAGAAGCGATGGTGAGCCCAGATTCCGCGAAATGGTTTGAGGCCATGAAATCTGAGATGGGATCCATATATGAGAACAAAGTATGAACTTTGGTTGACTTGCCCAATGATCGGCAAGCCATTGAGATTAAATGGATCTTCAAGAGGAAGACAGACGCTGATAGTAGTGTTACTACCTACAAAGCTAGAATTGTCGCAAAAGGTTTTCGACAAGTTCAAAGTGTTGACTACGATAAGAGTTTCTCACTCGTATCTATGCTTAAGTCTGTCCGAATCATGTTAGCAATTGCCACATTTTATGAAATTTGGCAAATGGATAAACAAAACTGCATTCCCTAATGGAGTTATTAAAGAAGAGTTGTATATGATGCAACCAGAAGGTTTTGTCAATCCTAAAGGTGCAAACAAAATATGCAAGCTCCAGCGATCCATCTATGGACTGGTGCAAGCATCTCGGAGTTGGAATATACGCTTTGATAAGTTGATCAAAGCATATAGTTTTATACAGACTTGCGGTGAAGCCTGTATTTACAAGAAAGTGAGTGGGAGCACTACAACATTTCTGATAAGTATATGTGAATGACATATTGTTGATCGGAGATAATGTAGAATTATTCTGCAAAGCATAAAGGAGTATTTGAAAGGAGTTTTTCAAAGAAAGACCTCGGATAAGCTGCTTACATATTGAGCATCAAGATCTATAGAGATAGATCAAGATGCTTGATAAGGTTTTTTCAATGAGTACATACCTTGACAAGATTTTGAAGTAGTTCAAAATAGAACAGTCAAAGAAAGAGTTCTTGCCTGTGTTACAAGGTGTGAAATTGAGTAAGACTCAAAAAACCCGACCACGGCAGAAGATAGAAAGAGAATGAAAGTCATTCCGTATGCCTCAGCCATAGGTTCTATAAAGTATGCCATGCTGTGTACCAGATCTATTGTATACCCTACACTGAGTTAAGCAAGGGAGTACAATGGTGATCTAGGAGTAGATCACTGGACAGCGGTCAGAATTATCCTTAGTGGAATAAGGATATGTTTCTCGATTATGGACGTGACAAAAAGGTTCATCGTAAAAGAGTTACGTCGATGCAACCTTTGACACAGATCTGGATGACTCTAAGTCTCGATCTAGATACATATTGAAAGTGGGAGCAATTAGCTAGAGTAGCTCTGTGCAGAGCATTGTTGACATAGATATTTGCAAAAATACATACGGATCTAAATTTGGCAGACCCGTTGACTAAGATTCTCTCACAAGCAAAACATGATCACACCTTAGTACTCTTTGGGTGTTAATCACATAGTGATGTGAACTAGATTACTGACTCTAGTAAACCCTTTGGGTGTTGATCACATATCGATGTGAACTATGGGTGTTAATCACATGGTGATGTGAACTATTGCTGTTAAATCACATGGAGATGTGAACTAGATTATTGACTCTAGTGCAAGTGGGAGACTGAAGGAAATATGCCCTAGAGGCAATAATAAAGTTATTATTTATTTCCTTATTTCATGATAAATGTTTATTATTCATGCTAGAATTGTATTAACCGGAAACATAATACATGTGTGAATACATAGACAAAACAGAGTGTCACTAGTATGCCTCTACTTGACTAGCTCATTAATCAAAGATGGTTATGTTTCCTAACCATAGACAAGGAGTTGTTATTTGATTAATGGAATCACATCATTAGGTGAATGATCTGATTGACTTGACCCATTCCGTTAGCTTAGCACTTGATCGTGTTGTTTGTTGCTATTGCTTTCTTCATGACTTATACATGTTCCTATGACTATGAGATTATGCAACTCCCGTTTGCCGGAGGAACACTTTGTGTGCTACCAAACGTCACAACGTAACTGGGTGATTATAAAGGAGCTCTACAGATGTCTCCAAAGGTAGATGTTGGGTTGACGTATTTCGAGATTAGGATTTGTCACTCCGATTGTCGGAGAGGTATCTCTGGGCCCTCTCGGTAATGCACATCACTTAAGCCTTGCAAGCATTGCAACTAATGAGTTAGTTGCGGGATGATGTATTACGGAACGAGTAAAGAGACTTGCCGGTAAGGAGATTGAACTAGGTATTGGATACCGACGATCGAATCTCGGGCAAGTAACACACCGATGACAAAAGGAACAACGTATGTTGTTATGCGGTCTGACCGATAAAGATCTTCGTAGAATATGTAGGGGCCAATATGGGCATCCAGGTCCCGCTATTGGTTATTGATCAGAGACATGTCTCGGTCATGTCTACATTGTTCTCGAACCATAGGGTCCGCACGCTTAAGGTTTCGATGACAGTTATATTATGAGTTTATGAGTTTTGATGTACCGAAGGAGTTCGGAGTCCCAGATGAGATCGGGGACATGACGAGGAGTCTCGAAATGGTCGAGACGTAAAGATCGATATATTGGACGACTATATTCGGAGTTCGGAAAGGTTCCGAGTGATTCGAGTATTTTTTGGAGTACCGGAGAGTTACGGGAATTCGGGAAAGGAGAGAAAGGACCAAAAGGGTGGCCGCACCCCTCCCCTTGGACTAGTCCGAATTGGACTAGGGAGGGGGGGCGCACCCTTCCTTCCTTCTCCTTCTCTCTTCCCTTTCCTTCTCTCCTACTCCCAATACATGGAAGGACTCCTAGTTGGACTAGGAAAGGAGGAATCCTACTCCCGGTGGGAATAGGACTCCCCTTGGCGCGCCCAAACCTAGGGCCGGCCTCCTCCCTCCCTTGCTCCTTTATATACGGGGGCGGGGGGCACCCCATAGACACACAAGTTGATCTTCGTGATCGTTCCTTAGCCGTGTGCGGTGCCCCCCTCCATCATATTCCACCTCGGTCATATTGTCGCGGTGCTTAGGCGAAGCCCTGCGTCGGTAGTTCATCAAGATCGTCACCACACCGTCGTGCTGACGGAACTCGTCCCCGAAGTTTTGCTGGATCGGAACCCGGGGAACGTCATCGAGCTGTACGTGTGTTAAGAACTCGGAGGCGCCGGAGTAACGGCGCTTTGATCGGTCGGATCGGGAAGACGTACGACTACTTCCTCTACGTTGCGTCAACGCTTCCGCTTCGGTCTACGAGGGTACGTAGACAACACTCTCCCCTCTCGTTGCTATGCATCACCATGATCTTGCGTGTGCGTAGGAATTTTTTTGAAATTACTACGTTCCCCAACAATTACACGCTTCGCTGACTTGGCGTCCATAGTACAAAAGTACTGTGCGATGGAAAGCGCTTGGAAAACCGAAATAAAATTTTGGGATAATCCAGCCTTGAATAGCAATCCCGTCCGAACTAAGAGGGTGCACCACAGTAAGGCACCCGGATTAAATATCAAAAAGCCAAAACCCTCTAGAGGGCATGGAACCATACTAGAAAGGTGGCTTGATGGACCCTGTAGGATTCACAGTATAGAGGACGCCACTCCAACTCACAGCCTTAGAGCATGTTGGATACTCCGGCAGGTGGCCAAAATTGGCGAGGACCTCCTAATTTCAGAGGCCGAAGAAGGCCAGCCCGAGGACACCAGTACCGTTCTCACAGTCTTCGAGACTTTCGCATCAAATAATATGCGAAAAAGAACACTCTGCAGCCTCACCGAAGTCTATCAAGTAGCAACAATAAACCCATGGAGCAACACTGCTATCACCTTCAACGCGAGTGACGAACCTAAAATCCGAACAGCCAGAGCACCAGCCGCATTGGTCCTCAGTCCCATAGTGGACGGCTGTCGCCTCGCAAAGGTACTCATGGATGGAGGCAGCGGATTGAACCTCATTTACGAGGAAACCCTCCAAAAGATGGAAATAGACTGGAACCGCATTGAGCGAAGCAGCACAACCTTTAGAGGAATAATCCCCAGTCAGGAAGCGCGTTGCACTGGAAAGATCACACTAAATGTGGTGTTCGGCACGTCGGATAATTACAGGTCCGAAAAAGTCACGTTCCAGGTGGCCCCGTTCAAAAGCGGATACCACGCTATATTAGGACGGGAGGCATTCACAGTTTTCTAAGCTATACCCCATTATGGGTACATGAAGCTCAAGATGCCTGGGCCAAACGGAATTATCACTCTTGCTGGTGATCCGGACATAGCACTCCTCGCTGAAAACAAGACAGCCGCATTGGCCCTTGAGGCACTATCCGAAACCTTAGCGGCCGAAGAACTGACCGCGATGCGCTCCACGGTTAATAGGGATGATGTGATACTCGATAAGAGATCCAAATCCACATCCTTCAAACCATCAGACGAAATAGTCAAATTCCAGGTCCATCGAACGGACCCCAATAAAATGGCCTCCATCGGGGCACGACTGAACCCTGATGTAGACACCGCACTGCGAGAGTTCCTACGAGAGAACTGGGACATTTTCGCTTGGCACCCTTCAGACATGCCAGGAATCCCACGCAGGCTGGCCGAACACAGCTTAAATATCTAGAAAGGATTCAAACCTGTCAAACAAGCCCTTCGGCGCTTTTTCGAACCGAAGAGACAGGCTATGGGAGAGGAGCTCGCCAAGTTATTGGAGGCCGGATTCATTAGAGATATAAAACATCCGGACTGGCTAGCAAACCTGGTGATGGTACCAAAGAAGGACAAATCCTGGCGCCTATGCGTCGATTTTAAAGACCTTAATAAGGCTTGCCCAAAGGATCCCTTCCCCCTCCCTCGCATAGATCAAATTATCGATGCCACTTCAGGACACGATTCGTTGTGTTTCCTCGACGCATACTCCGGTTACCATCAAATCAAGATGGCAGAATCAGACCAAGCCGCAACGGCATTCATCACACCATACGGCTCATTCTGCTTCAACACAATGCCCTTCGGGCTAAAAAACGCCGGCGCAACATATCAGTGCATGATCCAAACATGTCTGGCAAACCAGATCGGCAAAACAGTGGAGGCGTACGTGGATGATGTGGTCGTCAAATCAAGACATGTCGAATCTCTAGTAGACGACTTGAGGCTTACATTCGATAACCTCCGAAAATACGACATCAAGCTCAATCCGGAAAAATGCGTTTTCGGCGTTCCAGCCGGAAAGCCTGTCGCGACCGGTTTTCCGAGCATTAGTTTCCAGAAAATGGCCGTCGAGCTCATCAGCCCCAGGATTACTGTTAGCTGATGAGGCATCAACTTGATACAGAAATTCGAAGAAAAAATATAATATATGTAGTACAAGACCATTGTGGCCTATGAGTACAACAAATGGTTTCTAGTGGTTGAGGGCGGAAGCGTTTTGGTGGATCATCTGTGCATGGGACTCCATTTCCCACGGGAACAGCTGACCAGGCTAACTCCTATCTTCGCGAGGCTGCTATCACCGTTGCCTAGTTTCCGGGGCTGTCATCGCAACGCTCCTCTCCAAGCAGATATCTGGCCAAGACAATAACCAGGGACAAGCCAGTGAGTACTTTGAATGTACTCGCAAACATTATGAACGCTGGATTAATATATTTGATAAACACATATTAAAATATGCCATGATCACATTGTTAGTCATAAATAAAACACCTCTTAATGTATGCAAGCAAATTATTTATATGTAACATGAATAAGTAATAAAGGAGCGGAAATAAAATGCCGCAGTCGGGCGTTTCAGCGACACCTCATAAAGGGCTTATGAAATAAATAAATAACAGGCAACGCCACAGTCGGGCATCTTAGCGACACCTCATAAAGGGCTTATGAAATAAATAAATAAATAACAGGCAACACCACAGTCGGGCGTCTCAGCGACACCTCATAAAGGGCTTATGAAATAAATAAATAACAGGCAACGCCACAGTCGGGCGTCTCAGCGACACCACAGAAAGGGCTTATAAGTGAATGAATTTAACAAGCATGCCACAGTCGGGCGTCTCAGCGACACCTCATAAAGGGCATATGAAATAAATAAATAACAGGCAACGCCACAGTCGGGCATCTCAGCGACACCACAGAAAGGGCTTATAAGTGAATGAATTTAACAAGCATGCCACAGTCGGGCGTCTCAGCGACACCTCATAAAGGGCTTATGAAATAAATCACAGTGAATATCCAGGAGGTAGGACTATCCCAGGAATATTCGATAATGCCAATAGTATAACGGGTTAGTCCACTACAAAATAATGATCATAGTCATCACAAGTCTCAAATCGTGATCCTAGTTCTAGTTTAACACTTTCTCCTCCGAAGACCAACAATAAGACCGACACTTGACCCATCCCAGACTGTAATCCTTAACCATGTACACGGCTATTCGAATAGGTTTAATCTCTGCAGAGGGTGTACTCTTTACCCACGAGTAACGGATCCCTTTAGTCCATCGGGACTAATTCCACCTACGACCTTTTAGTTGAAAACATGCCTAACTTGCACACACCAGCTTAAGCTCATCGGTGTCTGGATTCACCCACGACACTGTTAAGCAAAACTCTAAGTGGGGAGGCTACAACCTCGCGTAGCATGGGATCAAATTTATATCGCGCGCTCTAAGGGGTGGCCTCCCCTCTCGGTCCCAACCGGAAACACCCATGCCCCCGGACCAGGTGGCCAGCCTACCGGTTACAACCGGTACCTCCCACATGGCCTCTCTGTATGGTGTGTGCTTGAAAGGGGTTGACGACTTACTGAACCGTACCCTACCTGTGGCAGGGACATGTGGTAGTACAAGGCAAGTATGGGGGTTACTGGAACAAGACTCGATCTAGGGTCGACTCAGGAGGTTTTAGGTATTCCCTGCATGATTAGCATAACGAATATATTTCATCAAAAAGACAGACTCACCACTCATCGTACCCTTCATGCCATGCCGGATACACTTGTCTCGACGAGGAACTAGGGACAAGCTCGGGTCTACCCAAGATAGAGACTTTCCCATTTTCCTTTCGGTAGGCACGAACGGCATACGAGGGTGATCATCATCACCAACATGTTCATTTCCAACAGCAAGGAAATTTCAAATAAACATTTATGCAAATGATCATATCACCAGATAGAATAACGAGTTCCACGTGTGAAGGTGGTGTCATAAACGTGTCAAACAAAGCATGCAACATATTATGCTAGGGCTCAGAATGCTTGCCTTCATGGTGTGGAAGGGTAGGGTGCACTCCAAGGCCTTTGGAAGATTTCCTTCCTCGCTCCAAAAATCCTATTTTAAATAAATTTAAATTAACATACAATTCAAAGCAGCACAAAAAAGTTGTTTGAATTTTTTTCAAATAAATCTTTAAATAAACTAGACAGAATTTGAGAGAGGTAGGAAAAAGAATTAATTCATTTGGAGTTGTATTTAAAAAGTTATAGACAGTCAAAGCTCTGGTCAAAATCTGTTTAAAAGAAAATTAGAAAAAGAAAACGGTTCGAACTGAATTACGCTTTCGCACAGAGAAGACGTACTTGAGCTTTTACGCCTCCACTTATCCAGTGTGGACAGCGTGCGAGTCACTGACAGTGGGCCTGGGGGACCCACTGGTCAGGTTTGACGAGTCGGCCTCCCTCCTCTCCCTCTGCCCCGAGAGGAGGCGGGACTCCGGCGATGCTCGCTGGCGAACGGCGGCACCGTTCGGGAAACGGAGGTCACCCGCGGGCTCAGGGGATCGAGGCGGTCACTCCGGTAGTCGTTATGGTCTCGGGGGTGGACGGAGCTGCCGGCAGCGAGCTTTGCGGCGGACGGAGGTCGTCGGGCAAAGTGAATTTTCTCCCACGGTGAGCCCCGATCAAAATTGAGCAGGGGAACTGGTTCACGGGTGGAAGAGGAAGTTCTTGGTGAAGAGAACGGAGAGGGGGAAACCCTGGTGGCGCCGGAAGAGCTGGGGCAATGGCAGCGGCTGTGGTTGCCGGAGATGGGGAAGGAGACGTCCCCGGGTTGATTGGCTGCCTATGGGGGCTTTCTGGGGACCGCTTGAGACTACCTGTGTGCGGGGATGAGCTCGGGTTCCCCTATATAGGCGAGTCAAGGCGGTTCCGCGGCGACCGTGGATAAGGTCGCCGGCGACCGCCATTCTATAGCCAGGGCGACGTGGCGGCGACGAGAGCTAGCAGACACGCTTGTGGATGAGCTCGCGCTGCTCCAGGGGCCAGGTGGCGAGCGGGGGAGGCTTGGGCGGCGCTGAACTGAGCAGGGGCTGCCGGCGGCCGTGGCGGCTAGCTCCTGGTCTGTCGGGGACGTGGCGAGGGCTCTTGGCGCGTTGCGGTGAGAAGGGGAGTGAGTGGCGTGGCTCGGCAGGGCGGGCAGAGCCCAGGGGTGCGACGCGTCAGCTCGGGCGCGGCACGTGCAAAACGCGTGCTCTGCTCGCGCCCAGAGCACGCACGAAACGTGCTCGATGAAATGCCAGTGCATGCCATCGGGCTCGGGTGAGGCTGGCACTTAACAGACCCAGGTTAGGAGTAACTGGGAGCCTAGTGGACAAGTTGGTTTGATCAAAGGTGCAAGCTCACAGTGCAGTGTCAAAATTCATGTCAAAACAGATCATGCCCGTAAGGTGTTTGACAAAATGCCAAGGGCACTTAGGCATTTCTTGGAGTGGCCAAATTCTCCAGATCAGGGTCTCCTTAGATGCAAGAGAGAGTGGTGAGGTCATTTGGAGAAAAGGAGAAACTTGCTAGTGCAAGTTTTGCTGAACTTAAATTCTGGACAGGAGATAAATGGCATCATTTCATGAACTAAAAATGATCCAATGAGTGCATGCTCCTGGACTTAGGGGTTTTGCAGGGAGGACTATAAGCAGGAGAAAGCATAAGGTCATTGGAGCAAAAATAAATGGGGTTGCAGTAGAAATCACAAGGCTGGACCAGAATGGAAAAATAGGTTGATTCACCCAAAATTTTCAAAGAACAACACTAGGTTTTTGCATAAAGTTGAATCATAGGCTATCACCAACATCCCATAATTTTGGTGGAGGCTAGAAAGAAATATTTAAAAGGCTTGTAGTGCAAAATTGTACTCTGGACCAGAGAAGGAAATTGGGTGTAGAGCTCAAAATAATTCAAGAATAAAAGATATTTTTGTATAAAAGTGATTTGAAAACATCACATGACATCTCCAAATTTTGGTGGAAGTATTAAGTGAATTTATCAGATGGTTGTAGTTCAAATATGGCCATTTAACCTTGAAAAATCCATTTTCAAGAAAGTAAAGATCAAGCAACTTAATTATTAAATTAGTCTATTAAATAAGGAAAAGTTTCTCTTGAGAGATTAAATAAGTCCAATAGCATATTTGAAAGGTTTTCACTTTGGGTACAATTCCATCACAACAAGGAAGAGAATGATTACAAATCAAAAGGGAGCTCAGAAAATCAAGGTTTTAAATTCGTGGAAAAATTTTAATCCATAAAAACAAGGTCAAAATTTTGGGGTGTCACAAAGCCCTTGGGCTTCATTGTATCCGGTAGAGGAATCGAAGCAAATCCTGCCAAGATCCGAGCTTTGTCACAATTGGACGTCCCAAACGACCTCAAACAAATACAGAAACTAACCGGATGCGTGGCGGCTCTAAGCCGCTTCATCTCCCGTCTGGGAGAAAAGGCGGTGCCCCTCTACCGCCTCCTTAGGCGCACCGAACACTTCGAGTGGACGGACGCTGCCACGGCCGGACTCGAGGAAATAAAGGCCATATTAGCAACAAACCCAGTCCTGGCCGCGCCAAAAACTGGCGTACCAATGCTATTGTACATTGCAGCAACTCATCAAGTTGTCAGCGCAGTACTCGTCGTCGAGCGGGAAACGGACGGACACAAACTCCCCCTTCAAAGGCCGGTCTACTACGTGTCCACTATCCTCACTCCATGTAAATCACGGTACCCGCACTATCAAAAGATTGCATACGCGGTATTTATGGCATCCCGGAAGCTACGACACTACTTTCAAGAGTGTTCCATAACAGTAGCCTTGGAAGTACCACTCAATGATATTATTAACAACCGCGACGCAACGGGCCGGATAGAAAAATGGGCCATCGAGCTCCTCCCGTTCGATATAACCTATAAGCCACGGCGAGCTATTAAATCGCAAGTCCTGGCCGACTTCGTCGCAGAATGGACGGAGGCCGAGCTCCCTAAAGAGTACGGCACATATTCAAACTGGATCATGCATTTCGACGGCTCCAAAATGCTGGCCGGACTAGGGGCTCGCATCGTTCTGACGTCCCCCACAGGAGACACAGTTCAATACGTGCTCCAAATCATGTACACAGATTCCAACAATGCAGCCGAATACGAGGCCCTCCTACATGGTCTCCGGATGGCAGTATCAATGGGCATTCAACGCCTAGAGGTGCGCGGGGACTCGAACCTCGTGATATCCCAAATAAACGGAGACTTCGATGCCAAGGATCCAAAAATGGCAGCTTACCGCAATGCCGTCCTAAAAATGTCAGCTCGGTTCGACGGGTTGGAGTTTCACCATATAGCCCGAGAAAACAATCAGGCAGCGGATGTCCTGGCACGTATCGGGGCAAAACGCGATGCGGTCCCTCCTAACATCTTTTTAGAAAGATTGTTTAAACCATTCATAGCATGGGAGGGGGAACCCACAAATAACAGCCCGGACACAACCGCACCACCCGACGCCGAACAATCTGACATAATTGGTGGCTCTGCCACCGAAATTACACCTTCACCCCACGTCATAATGGCGGTCATCGCCCCGTGGACAGAACCGTTCCTAGCCTACCTTACTAGGAAGGAACTCCCAGAGGACCAAAATGAGGCACGCTGCATAGTGCGGCGATCTAAAGCCTATAAAGTCCACGAGGGAGAGCTTTATAAGAAAAGCACTACCGGAGTCCTTCAAAGATGTATCTCCGAAGAGGAAGGGCGGAATCTGCTGGCTGAAATTCATGCCGAACTCGGTGGCCATCACGCTGCAGCTCGGTCCCTTGTAAGCAAGGCTTTCCGTACGGGCTTTTATTGGCCGACGGCCGGAGCAGACGCTCAGGACTTGGTCCAACGATGCGTCGGTTGCTAGCTCTTTGCAAACCAAAGCCATATGCAACCCACCGCCCTCCGAACTATCCCCATCACTTGGCCTTTCGCGGTCTGGGGGCTTGACATGGTGGGACCCCTTAAAGGCGGAACCCACAAGAAAAAATACTTACTGGTCATGGTGGATAAATTCACCAAATCGATAGAAGCCAAGCCTGTTAAGACGTCCGAATCCGGACCTGTGATAGACTTCATATCCGGGGTTGTACACCGTTACGGCGTCCCTCACAGCATCATCACTGATAACGACACAAACTTCACCTCTGACGAGGTAAAGCTGTGGTGCAAAAACATGGGCATTAAGCTCGATTACGCATCCGTCTATCACCCACAAACTAACGGACAGGTCGAATGCGCAAATGGTCTTATTATGAGCCGCATTAAACCCAGACTAGTGCGGTCCCTTAAGGAATCTAACACGCACTGGGTAGAGGAGCTCGACTCCGTACTCTGGGGGCTGCGGACCACGCCGAATCGCACCATCGGATATACACCGTTCTTTATGGTGTACGGCGCAGAGGCTGTTTTGCCTTGCGACATCATTCATGACTCACCTCGAGTGCGCATGTATGAAGAAAGAGAAGCCGAGCTTGATCAGCAGGACAGTTTGGACGCCTTGGAGGAGGAGCGTGATGTGGCAAAAGCCCGTTCCACATTTTATCAACAGCAGGCTCTAAGATATCAAAGCAGAGAAGTACGGGCCAAAAACTACAATGTTGGCGAACTAGTTCTACGCCTGCCGGATAAGAAAAAGGACAAACTCAAGCCCAAGTGGGAAGGTCCCTTCATAATCGACCAAGTCCTGACTGGTGGAGCGTATCGCCTGTTGGGGAACGTAGTAATTTCAAAAAATTTCCTACGCACACGCAAGATCATGGTGATGCATAGCAACGAGAGGGGAGAGTGTTGTCTACGTACCCTCGTAGACCGAAGCGGAAGCGTTGACACAACATAGAGGAAGTAGTCGTACGTCCTCCTCGCGATCCGACCGATCCAAGCGCTATTACTCCGGCGCCTCCGAGTTCTTGACACACGTACAGCTCGATGACGTCCCCGGGTCTCGATCCAGCAAAACCTCCGGGGATGAGTTCCGTCAGCACGACGGCGTAGTGACGATCTTGATGAACTACCGACGCAGGGCTTCGCCTAAGCGCTGCGACAATATGACCGAGGTGGAATATGGTGGAGGGGGGCACCGCACACGGCTAAGGAACGATCTCAAGGATCAACTTGTGTGTATGGGGTGCCGCCTGCCCCCGTATATAAAGGAGCAAGGGAGGGAGGAGGCCGGCCCTAGGTTTGGCGCGCCAAGGGGAGTCCTACTCCCACCGGGAGTAGGATTCCCCCTTTCTTAGTCCAACTAGGAGTCCTTCTATGTAGGGGGAGTAGAACAGAAGGAAAGGGAAGAGAGAAGGAGAAGGAAGGAAGGGGGCGCGCCCCCTCCCTAGTCCAATTCGGACTAGTGCAAGGGGTGGGGTGTGGCCACCTTTTTGGCCCTTTCTCTCCTTTCACGTATGGCCCAAAGAGGCCCAATACGAATTCCCGTAACTCTCCGGTACTCCGAAAAATACCCGAATCACTCGGAACCTTTCCGAACTCCGAATATAGTCGTTCAATATATCGATCTTTACGTCTCGACAATTTCGAGACTCCTCGTCATGTCCCCGATCTCATCCGGGACTCCGAACTCCTTCGGTACATCAAAACTCATAAACTCATAATATAACTGTCATCGAAACCTTAAGCGTGCGGACCCTATGGTTCGAGAACAATGTAGACATGACCGAGACACGTCTCCGGTCAATAACCAATAGCGGGACCTGGATGCCCATATTGGCTCCTACATATTCTACGAAGATCTTTATCGGTCAGACCGCATAACAACATACGTTGTTCCCTTTGTCATCGGTATGTTACTTGCCCGAGATTTGATCGTCGGTATCCAATACCTAGTTCAATCTCGTTACCGGAAAGTCTCTTTACTCATTCCGTAATACATCATATTTCAACTAACTCATTGGTTTCAATGCTTGCAAGGCTTATGTGATGTGCATTACCGAGAGGGCCCAGAGATACCTCTCCGACAATCGGAGTGACAAATCCTAATCTCGAAATATGCCAACCCAACATTTAACTTTGGAGACACCTGTAGAGCACCTTTATAATCACCCAGTTACGTTGTGACGTTTGGTAGCACACAAAGTGTTCCTCCGGTAAACGGGAGTTGCATAATCTCATAGTCATAGGAACATGTATAAGTCATGAAGAAAGCAATAGCAACATACTAAACGATCGGGTGCTAAGCTAACGGAATGGGTCAAGTCAATCAGATCATTCAACTAATGATATGATCCCGTTAATCAAATAACAACTCTTTGTCCATGGTTAGGAAACATAACCATCTTTGATTAACGAGCTAGTCAAGTAGAGGCATACTAGTGACACTCTGTTTGTCTATGTATTCACACATGTATTATGTTTCCGGTTAATACAATTCTAGCATGAATAATAAACATTTATCATGAAATAAGGAAATAAATAATAACTTTATT
The DNA here is from genome assembly GCF_002162155.2 of Triticum dicoccoides. Lineage (NCBI taxonomy): Eukaryota > Viridiplantae > Streptophyta > Magnoliopsida > Poales > Poaceae > Triticum > Triticum dicoccoides. Next base: position 33,018,577 of record NC_041383.1, read on the forward strand.
ATTGCCTCTAGGGCATATTTCCTTCAGTCTCCCACTTGCACTAGAGTCAATAATCTAGTTCACATCGCCATGTGATTTAACAGCAACAGTTCACATCATCATGTGATTAACACCCATAGTTCACATCGATATGTGATCAACACCCAAAGGGTTTACTAGAGTCAGTAATCTAGTTCACATCACTATGTGATTAACACCCAAAGAGTACTAAGGTGTGATCATGTTTTGCTTATGAGAGAATCTTAGTCAACGGGTCTGCCAAATTTAGATCCGCATGTATTTTTGCAAATATCTATGTCAACAATGCTCTGCACAGAGCTACTCTAGCTAATTGCTCCCACTTTCAATATGTATCTAGACTGAGACTTAGAGTCATCTAGATTAGTGTCAAAACTTGCATCGACGTAACCCTTTTACGACGAACCTTTTTCCACCTCCATAATCGAGAAACATATCCTTATTCCACTAAGAATAATTTTGACCGCTGTCCAGTGATCTACTCCTAGATCACTATTGTACTCCCTTGCCAAAATCAGTGTAGGGTATACAATAGATCTGGTATACAGCATGGCATACTTTATAGAACCTATGGCCAAGGCATAGGAAATGACTTTCATTCTCTTTCTATCTTCTGCCGTGGTCGGGTTTTGAGTCTTACTCATTCACACCTTGTAACACAGGCAAGAACTCTTTCTTTGACTGTTCCATTTTGAACTACTTCAAAATCTTGTCAAGGTATGTACCCATTGAAATAACTTATCAAGCGTCTTGATCTATCTCTATAGATCTTGATGCTCAACATGTAAGCAGCTTCACCGAGGTCTTTCTTTTGAAAAACTCCTTTCAAATACTCCTTTATGCTTTGCAGAATAATTCTACATTATCTCTGATCAACAATATGTCATTCACATATACTTATCAGAAATGTTGTAGTGCTCCCACTCACTTTCTTGTAAATACAGGCTTCACCACAAGTCTGTATAAAACTATATGCTTTGATCAACTTATCAAAGTGTGTATTCCAACTCCGAGACGCTTGCACCAGTCCATAGATGGATCGCTAGAGCTTGCATATTTTGTTAGCACCTTTAGGATTGACAAAACATTCTAGTTGCATCATATACAACTCTTCTTTAATAAATCCATTAAGGAATACAGTTTTGTTATCCATTTGCCAGATTTCATAAAATGCGGCAATTGCTAACATGATTCGGACAGACTTAATCATAGACACGAGTGAGAAACTCTCATCGTAGTCAACACCTTGAACTTGTCGAAAACCTTTTGCGACAATTCTAGCTTTGTATATAGTAACACTACTATCAGCGTCCGTCTTCCTCTTGAAGATCCATTTATTTTCTATGGCTTGCCGGTCATCGGGCAAATCCATCAAAGTCTATACTTTGTTCTCATACATAGATCATATCTCAGATTTCATGGCCTCAAACCATTTCGCGGAATCTGGGCTCATCATCGCTTCCTCATAGTTCGCAAGTTCGTCATGGTCTAGTAACATGACTTCCAGAACAGGATTACCGTACCACTCTGGTGCGGATCTCACTCTGGTTTACCTACGAGATTCGGTAGTATTTTGATCTGAAGTTACATGATCATCATCATTAGCTTCCTCACTAATTGGTGTAGTAGTCACATGAACAGATTTCTGTGATGAACTACTTTTCAATTAGGGAGAAGGTACAATTACCTTATCAAGTTCTACTTTCCTCCTACTCACTTCTTTCGAGAGAAACTTCTTCTCTAGAAAGGATCCATTCTTAGCAACGATTTTGCCTTCGGATCTGTGATAGAAGGTGTACCCAACAGCCTCCTTTGGGTATCCTATGAAGACGCATTTCTCCGATTTGGGTTTGAGCTTATCAGGATGAAACTTTTTCATATAAGCATTACAATCCCAAACTTTAAGAAACAACAACTTTGGTTTCTTGCCAAACCACAGTTCATATCGTGTCGTCTCAACGGATTTTAGATGGTGCCCCTTTTTAACGTGAATGCAGCTGTCTCTAATGCATAACCCCAAAACTATAGTGGTAAATCGGTAAGAAACATCATAGATTGCACTATATCCAATAAAGTGCGGTTATGACGTTCGGACACACCATTATGCTGTGGTGTTCCAGGTGGCATGAATTTGTGAAACTATTCCACATTGTTTTAATTGAAGACCAAACTCGTAACTCAAATATTCGTCTCTACGATTAGATCATAGAAACTTTATTTTCTTGTCACGATGATTTTTCACTTCACTCTGAAATCCTTTTGAACTTTTCAAATGTTTCAGACTTATGTTTCATCAAGTAGATATACCCATATCTGCTCAAATCATCTGTGAAGGTTAGAAAATAACGATACCCGCCGCGAGCCTTAACACTCATCGGATCGCATACATCAGCATGTATTATTTCCAATAAGTCAGTTGCTCGCTCCACTGTTCCGGAGAATGGAGTCTTAGTCATCTTGCCCATGAGGCATGGTTCGCAAGCATCAAGTGATTCATAATCAAGTGATTCAAAAAGTCCATCAGCATGGAGTTTTTTCATGCGCTTTACACCAATATGACTTAAACGGCAGTGCCACAAATAAGTTGCACTATCATTATTAACCTTGCATCTTTTGGTTTCAATATTATGAATATGTGTATCACTACGATCGAGTTCCAACAAACAATTTTCGTTGGTGTGTATGACCATAGAAGGTTTTATTCATATAAATAGAACAACAATTGTTCTCTAACTTAAATGAATAACCGTATTGCAATAAACATGATCAAATCATATTCATGCTCAACATAAACACCAAATAACACTTATTTAGTTTCAACACTAATCCCGAAAGTATAGGGAGAGTGCGATGATGATCATATCATCCTTGGAACTACTTCCAACACACATCGTCACTTCACCCTTAACTAGTCTCTGTTCATTCTGCAACTCCTGTTTCGAGTTACTACTCTTAGCAACTGAACCAGTACCAAATACCGAGGGGTTGCTATAAACACTAGTACAGTACACATCAATAACATGTATATCAAATATACCTTTGTTCACTTTGCGATCCTTCTTATCCTCCAAATACTTGGGGTGGTTCCGCTTCTAGTGACCAGTTCCTTTGCAGTAGAAGCACTTAGTCTCAGGCTTAGGACCAGACTTGGGCTTCTTCACTTGAGCAGCAACTTGCTTGCTGTTCTTCTTGAAGTTCCCCTTCTGCCCTTTGCCCTTTTCTTGAAACCAGTGATCTTGTCAACCATCAACACTTGATGTTTTTCTTTGATTTCTACCTTCGCCGATTTTAGCATCGCGAAGAGCTTGGGAATAGTTTCCGTTATCCCTTGCATATTATAGTTCATCACAAAGTTCTACTAACTTGGTGATGGTGACTAGAGAATTCTGTCAATCACTATCTTATCTGGAAGATTAACTCCCACTTGATTCAAGCGATTGTAGTACTCAGACAATCTGAGTACATGCTCACTAGTTGAGCGATTCTCCTCCATCTTTTAGCTATAGAACTTGTTGAAGACTTCATATCTCTCAACTCGGGTATTTGCTTGAAATATTAACTTCAACTCTTGGAACATCTCATATGGTCCGTGACGTTCAAAACGTCTTTGAAGTCCCGATTCTAAGCCGTTTAAGCATGGTGCACTAAACTATCAAGTAGTCATCATATTGAGCTAGCCAAACATTCATAACGTCTGCATCTGCTCCTGCAATAGGTCCGTCACCTAGCGGTGCATCAAGCACATAATTCTTCTATGCAGCAATGAGGATAAACCTCAGATCACGGATCCAATCCGCATCATTGCTACTAACATTTTTCAACACAATTTTCTCTAGGAACATATCAAAATAAACATATGAAAGCAACAACGCGAGCTATTGATCTACAACATAGATATGCTAATACTACCCCGACTAAGTTCATGATAAATTAAAGTTCAATTAATCATATTACTTAAGAACTCCCACTTAGATAGACATCCCTCTAATCTTCTAAGTGATCACGTGATCCAAATCAAACTAAACCATAACCGATCATCACGTGAAATGGATTAGTTCTCAATGGTGAACATCATTATGTTGATCATATCTACTATATGATTCACGCTCGACCTTTCGGTCTCCGTGTTCCGAGGCCATATCTGCATATGCTAGGCTCGTCAAGTATAACCCGAGTATTCTGCGTGTGCAAAAACTGGCTTGCACCCGTTGTAGATGGACGTAGAGCTTATCACACCCGATGATCACGTGGTGTCTGGGCACGACGAACTTTGGCAACGGTGCATACTCGGGGAGAACACTTCTTGATAATTTAGTGAGAGATCATCTTATAAACCTACCGTCGAACTAAGCAAAATAAGATGTATAAAAGATAAACATCATATGCAATCAAAATATGTGACATGATATGGCCATGATCATCTTGCGCCTTTGATCTCCATCTCCAAAGTACTGTCATGATCTCTATCGTCACCGGCATGACACCATGATCTCCATCATCTTGATCTATATCAATGTGTCGTCACGTGGTCGTCTCGCCAACTATTGCTCTTGCAACTATTGCTATCGCATAGCGATAAAGCAAAGCAATTATTTGGCGCTTGCATCTTATGCAATAATGAGACAACCGTAAGGCTTCTGCCAGTTGCCGATAACTTCAACAAAACATGATCATCTCATACAACAACTTATATCTCATCACGTCTTGACCATATCACATCACAACATGCCCTGCAAAAACAAGTTAGACGTCCTCTACTTTGTTTGTTGCAAGTTTTACGTGGCCGCTACGGGCTTAAGCAAGAACCAATCTCACCTATGCATCAAAACCACAATGATAGTTTGTCAAATAGACTCCGTTTTAACCTTCGGAAAGACCGGGCGTAGCCATACTCGGTTCAACTAAAGTTGGAGAAACTGACACCCGCCAGCCACCTGTGTGCAAAGCACGGCGGTAGAACCAGTCTCGCGTAAGCGTACGCGTAATGTCGGTCCGGGCCGCTTCATCCAACAATACCGCCGAACCAAAGTATGACATGCTGGTAGGCAGTATGACTTGTATCGTCCACAACTCACTTGTCTTCTACTCGTGCATAACATCAAACCATAAAAACCTAGGCTCTGATGCCACTGTTGGGGAACGTAGTAATTTCAAAAATTTTCCTACGCACACGCAAGATCATGGTGATGCATAGCAACGAGAGGGGAGAGTGTTGTCTACGTACCCTCGTAGACCGAAGAGGAAGCGTTGACGCAACATAGAGGAAGTAGTCGTACGTCCTCCTCGCGATCCGACCGATCCCAACGCCGTTACTCCGGCGCCTCCGAGTTCTTGACACACGTACAGCTCGGTTACGTCCCCGGGTCTCGATCCAGCAAAACCTCCGGGGATGAGTTCCGTCAGCACGACGGCGTGGTGACGATCTTGATGAACTACCGACGCAGGGCTTCGCCTAAGCGCTGCGACAATATGACCGAGGTGGAATATGGTGGAGGGGGCACCGCACACGGCTAAGGAACGATCTCAAGGATCAACTTGTGTGTGTACGGGGTGCCCCCTGCCCCCGTATATAAAGGAGCAAGGGAGGGAGGAGGCCGGCCCTAGGTTTGGCGCGCCAAGGGGAGTCCTACTCCCACCGGGAGTAGGATTCCCCCTTTCCTAGTCCAACTAGGAGTCCTTCCATGTAGGGGGAGTAGAAGAGAAGGAAAGGGAAGAGAGAAGGAGAAGGAAGGAAGGGGGCGCGCCCCCTCCCTAGTCCAATTCGGACTAGTGCAAGGGGAGGGGTGCGGCCACCTTTTTGGCCCTTTCTCTCCTTTCCCATATGGCCCAAAGAGGCCCAATACGAATTCCCGTAACTCTCCGGTACTCTGAAAAATACCCGAATCACTCGGAACCTTTCCGAACTCCTAATATAGTCGTCCAATATATCGATCTTTACGTCTCAACCATTTCGAGACTCCTCGTCATGTCCCCGATCTCATACGGGACTCCGAACTCCTTCGGTACATCAAAACTCATAAACTCATAATATAACTGTCATCGAAACCTTAAGCGTGCGGACCCTATGGTTCGAGAACAATGTAGACATGACCGAGACACGTCTCCGGTCAATAACCAATAGCGGGACCTGGATGCCCATATTGGCTCCTACATATTCTACGAAGATCTTTATCGGTCAGACCGCATAACAACATACGTTGTTCCCTTTGTCATCGGTATGTTACTTGCCCGAGATTTGATCGTCGGTATCCAATACCTAGTTCAATCTCGTTACCGGCAAGTCTCTTTACTCGTTCCGTAATACATCATCTCGCAACTAACTCATTGGTTGCAATGCTTGCAAGGCTTATGTGATGTGCATTACCGAGAGGGCCCAGAGATACCTCTCCGACAATCGGAGTGACAAATCCTAATCTCGAAATATGCCAACCCAACATTTAACTTTGGAGACACCTGTAGAGCACCTTTATAATCACCCAGTTACGTTGTGACGTTTGGTAGCACACAAAGTGTTCCTCCGGTAAACGGGAGTTGCATAATCTCAGTCATAGGAACATGTATAAGTCATGAAGGAAGCAATAGCAACATACTAAACGATCGGGTGCTAAGCTAACGGAATGGGTCAAGTCAATCAGATCATTCAACTAATGATGTGATCCCGTTAATCAAATAACAACTCTTTGTCCATGGTTAGGAAACATAACCATCTTTGATTAACGAGCTAGTCAAGTAGAGGCATACTAGTGACACTCTGTTTGTCTATGTATTCACACATGTATTATGTTTCCGGTTAATACAATTCTAGCATGAATAATAAACATTTATCATGAAATAAGGATATAAATAATAACTTTATTATTGCCTCTAGGGCATATTTCCTTCACCGCCTGCGAGATGCGTCAGATAACCGACTCGAGCCGAACCCATGGAACGCCGCACGTCTCCGAAGATTCTATGCCTAGCGCCGGACTCTGTGTTAGTCTCCTTCCTCTGTCCATTTTTTATGCTATTTTTTCTGTCTTCATTTCTCTCCTTCCACTCTTTTCTCTTATAGCCCTTAAAGGCTCATCAAGTGACGCGCCACCTGCGCTCATTTAACCTGGGGGCTTCTTTAACAGAAGCTTATTTATATGGGTTTCATGCCCAACACATGCGTCAAACTTCCGCATGTACCTTTTCTTCGCCATTATATGCATCGATATGACTTAAGTTTTGGCCAAGCTGGGTTGCCTGGCTCTTGTGCTTACCCCTACGTTCCCGATTGTTCGGCTAGGTGGTAAAGGGAGCACCTCTGCGATTGTTACTGCCGGATCAGCCGGATGTGTACCTCAGACTGGGTGAAGCCGAAAGCTAGCGTTCTTAAGGGAATATTCGGTCGGTGAACTAAAGATGAACTTTTTTACTTATTTATATACATGCCCCCAGATGATTTTCCTGCATTTGCAATCCGGACATGCACTTTAGGGCATGCCTCCCAGAGAAAGGAACCCCTAACAGAACTATTCTCTCTGGAAGATGTTTCTTACTAACCATGTAATATAACATAACTAGTCGGGCACTTGTCTGATAAAGCACTAATGACCCCTACGCCTGGTCTCCATGCATACCCCGGTTTATACTTTACCGATAGGGTATTCGGACACACTCCGGACCGTCAGGTCCCGAGGTCGAAGCGAAAAGGTCGGCAATGACAAAAGATCTACAATCCGGCTAGAAGGCATTCTACATGTCAATTAAAAATTACATGGTCACTTCGACTGTTCGTATTCCTCTTCTATACCATCTAACAGGCTGTCTAATTTACAGTCCTGTTGGGAATACTTTACAGCCAATTCTACTTGGCAGTATACTAAGCTAACAGGGATCTCCTTCCCGTCAGGCCCCACAGGTCTGACCTCGGCCATGTGATTTGGGTCAGCCTTGCTGCACCGCGTCTTCACCATGGCCCAGGCCTCCCTTGCGCCTTGGCGGCAGGCCGAAATCTTCCACAATTGGAAGCGCCGCCGCGCTCCCTTCAGCTTATCCGCAAGCTCTCCAAGGCCTTCGAGCCTGGGAAGGGATGGCCATAAGGCTTGGGCAACACCCTGCATCACCCGCCGAACTCGCTCGTGCAGTTGCGAGAGTTCGGGAAGAAGGTCGCCCGTTGAACCGGGCATCTCCTCTGCAGGACGACCTGTTAGCACACCTACAGACATAACTCTGTTAGTCGCCTTCCTCGCCGAACTCCTTTTTCAAGAGTTCGTTTAAGCACTTACTAAATATGCTGCGTCGAAGCCGCTGATTCTCCTTAGTGGAGTCCGACAGCTGGCCACGAACATCTTTCAGTTTAACGTCCAGCTTGGTGTTGGCATCCTGAAGGTCATTCTTCTCCCGCCTCACCTTTGTTAGCACGCTTTCACCAGCCTTTAGCTGGCGTAGAAGTTGTTGCCTTTCCGGATCCAGTCCGGCGCCATCTGCAATACCATTTGTCAGATTAGCACATTCGCCGCATTTCACATAATACTTATCTTCTTGAAGCATGTATTACCAGAGGGGGTCTCCTTGGGCTCCCCTGTCGCGGCTAGTGTGGCCTCTAGTTGGGCTTTGCACTCTTTCAGCTCCTGGGACAGTACGGTATTCTTCTCCGTAAGAACCTGCATAACGAATGGTCCTTAAATCAGTTACTCTAACTGCTTCAAGTCTCGGGGGCTACTGGTATATCTATATTTACCAAAATTTTCTTACTCGTATGTCTTTCACATACTGCTCCATGGCTCTGGATAAACCATTTTGAGCAGCACGGAGGTACGCATCTCCCGAATTGAAGGCATCTAAAGCCTCCTGGGAGAAACAAGCATCGCGAAGGACTGTCCGGCGACGCCTGTGGTTCATGGCACTCTCCACCTCAGAATGGGTGGCAGACAGCCCGTCCGCATCCTCTGACGGAGGAGCGTCCGGTGCGTGCCTTGTGCTTGCCTCCGCTTCCGGGCCGGGCTGTTGGAGCCTGGCTGGTGGAGGCGCGATTGGCAACCTCTCCGGATGTAGTCCGGCGAGGTCTCTTCGCCCTGAAGATAGCACGAATGTTAATATACCCTGAAGGAGTAAAACACCAGGGAAAAAGAGGGTGCGCTATACCTTTGCGCCGGCATCTCAGTCCGGACCACATTCCTTTTTGCCCCACGGGGCCCTGCGGCCCCTCGTTGGCTAGCTGCCGCAGGATCGGCCTCCCGCCTCGGGAATCTCCCCTACAAAACACGGTTGCTGTCAGAACAACCGAAATCCGTGAGAATGGAACCCCTCTCAAGGGAATAAAGCTCCGGTATTTGTCACCTGGGAGGCCGGAATATCCTCTTCCATAGTGCGAAATGAGCCTCAACACCCAAAAATAGCTCGGAAAGAGCGACGAAGCCCGCAATATGCAATATTGAGGCGGGCGTAAGATTGTGCAGCTGGAGGCCGTAGAACTCCAGGAGCCCACGGAGAAATGGATGAATTGGAAATCGTAGTCCCCTTATTAGATAAGGGACTAGGCACACCCGCTCTCCTTTAGAGGGACTAGGTGAGCTCTCCGCTTGTTTTCCGCCATGGTAGGTGGCGAGTCCGGCTCGGACCTGGACCATATAAGCCTGAGGGAGAAATCCTTTGGCCTGAAGCAACACTAACTCACTGTGTGGGATGGTGCAACTCTCCCAGTCTCCAGGTTTAGGACTGGAAGGGCGAGAGGAGGAGCTGCGATGGCTGGCCATGTTGGGATGGACCTTTGCTGGAGCCGTGGAGAGGGGGAGGTGTGATTTGGATCTGAATCCCCATCCCGTTAAATAGACAGCTCGTTTATGCGGCCAGGGGTGTGAATGTAAAAACGCCCCGGCTTTTCGCATTCATTTGACACATGGAAGACGGCCATTATTGGGCGTGGAAGCCAAGGAGCACTATATTATAAAAATCGGACATTATTCCCACAGGTACACAGAACTCGGAGAAGAACCCGCCTTGCAATGCCGAAGACAATTTGCGCGCGGACTCGTCGTCATTGAAGCCTGGTTTGGGGGCTACTGAGGGAGTCCTGGATTAGGGGGTGTTCGGGTAGCCGGACTATACCTTCGCCGGACTCCAGGACCATGAAGATACAAGATTGAAGACTTCGTCCCGTGTCCGGAAGGAACTTTCCTTGGCGTGGAAGGCAAGCTAGGCGATGCGGATATTCAAGATCTCCTACCATTGTAACCGACTCTGTGTAACCCAACCCTATCCGGTGTCTATATAAATCGGAGGGTTGTAGTCCGTAGGACAACTTCATCATACACAATCATACCATAGGCTAGCTTCTAGGGTTTAGCCTCCTTGATCTCGTGGTAGATCTACTCTTGTACTACCCATATCATCAATATTAATCAAGAAGGAGTAGGGTTTTACCTCCATTGAGAGGGCCCGAACCTGGGTAAACAAAGTGTCCCTTGTCTCCTGTTACCATCCGACCTTGACGCACAGTTCGGGACCCCCTATCCGAGATCCGCCGGTTTTGACACCGACAGTGGTCGTTTCCCAAGCGAAAGCTATGCTCGACGATGTCGGTGTCGGTGACGGCGACACTCTTGAGCGTTGTTCCCCTCCTTGGAGGTGTCATTGTAGGCTGCCTCCTCCACCATGCTCAGGGTGAAAACCATTGGTCCGTCTAGACCGGGCAGCGGCGGCGCTAAGGCGTCGTTTCCTTCTTGGAGGCCCCGTCTCATGAGCTGGTGGCCGGCGGCAGTCATGGACGACAACTTCTTCTCTTCGTGTTGACGGTTTCGTGGCCTGCGATGATGTCCTCAAGTTTGTGATTTTAGGAGAGGGGTTGTGTTCGGAGTCCTCACACTGGGACCTCAGCGGTAATTTCCATCCAGGCTCTGGGATGGGCATTTTCATCGTACGATGGTATGATGCCCTTTCGAGCTAGGGCGAGGGAGCAGGGGCCTCCTTTCGGTGATGGAGCTGGTTGGCTCTGTGATACTTGACGTCCATGTGATGGCAATGGCACGGTCCCCCTCAGCGACTTGTTCCTTTGTCAAGTTGGATTCGTTCTTGGCTCCGGATGCTAGACCACGGACGAGAACCCAATTAACTCCAAGCGGTGCTTCATTCTTCCCCAACGTTGGATTGATGTTTTCTGGGATTTTTTTGGTTGTTCCTCGGCATCCTTGTATCATGCCGTTTTCTTTTCTTTCGTTTTTCTTTGTTATGTGTGTTGCGGTGTAGAGTTGTACTCTGCAAGGGCTTCATTAATTTAAAGCTGAGCAGTAACCTTCTTTCTAAAAAAACTAGGCTACTTGGAGGTCTCGTCAAGTGGACACACAAATTTTGCCCAAAAAATAAAACTAGAGGTACAAATTGGTGACCCTAACATTCAAATACCCTCTTTTGTTCAAACCAATGAACTCATTTTCTAAAAGTGACGCGACTTTGGAAATTTTGGTTATTTCAACTAAAGATTTACATCACTAGTTTCTAGCCCAATATTTTTTGATCTGGTTTATATTGTCATGCGTTCTTTTTGTTTGTTGCTTTCTGCTTCGTCTCAGTAGAAGAAAACGAATAAGTCTTGAAAAAGAGATGTGCACTTTCATTCTCAGCAAATTACGCCAGAAATGCCCCACATTGCTGCCGCTTGCATACAGATCTGAAGACCATCTTCCCCTTTAGTTTCAAGTTGCTAGATGCACTGCTCAGTGCTCACGCGAAAAACCCACATCTGCCCTAGTAGGAAGAGTAGCAAAAAGCCCCGTCCACATTCAGTTTCAACTGATCGCAGACTGATCTCGTCCAGCGCACCACCAGATTCCCTTTTTGTGCATAATAGTAGGCGGTCCACAGTTGAGCTTGGTCCAGCCAGATATCGAATTCCCAATACCTCACATGCTCATTCCAACACAAATAAAAATCTGAAAACATACGTACACAAATATGGAAACATTTTATATAGCCCAAAAACATAATATGGCGAGCACAATGCTACTTCGTCGGCATTTTAGACGTCTATATTTTGGTTGTGATATGAAGCAAGAAGTGTTGGGGAACGTAGTAATTTCAAAAAAATTCCTACGCACACGCAAGATCATGATGATGCATAGCAACGAGAGGAGAGAGTGTTGTCTACGTACCCTCGTAGACCGAAAGCGGAAGCGTTAGCACAACGCGGTTGATGCAGTCGTACGTCTTCATGATCCGACCGATCAAGTACCGAACGCACGGCACCTCTGAGTTCAGCACACGTTCCTCCCGATGACATCCCTCGAACTCCGATCCAGCCGAGTGTTGAGAGAGAGTTTCGTCAGCACGACGGCATGGTGACGATGTTGATGTTCTACCGACGCAGGGCTTCGCCTAAGCACCGCTACAGTATTATCGAGGTGGACTATGGTGGAGGGGGGCACCGCACACGGTTGGGAGAGATCAACTGATCAACTTCTGTCTAGGGTGCCCCCTGCCCCCGTATATAAAGGAGAAAGGGGGAGGTGCGGCCGACCAGGGAGGAGGCGCGCCAGGAGGAGTCCTACTCCTAGCGGGAGTAGGACTCCCCCTTTTCCATGTTGGACTAGGAGAGAGAGGGGGAAGAGGTGGAGGGGAGGAAGGAAAGGGGGGGGGGGGGCGCCCCCCTCTCCTTGTCCTATTCGGACTGGGGGGGAGGGGCGCGCGGCCCTGCCCTGGCCTCCTCTCCTCTCTTCCACCAAGGCCCACTAAGTTCCCGGGGGGTTCCGGTAACCTCCCGGTACTCCGGAAAAATCCCAATTTCACCCGGAACACTTTCGATATCCAAACATAGGCTTCCAATATATCAATCTTCATGTCTCGACCATTTCAAAACTCCTCTTCATGTCCGTGATCACATCCGGGACTTCGAACAACCTTCGGTACATCAAAACATATAAACTCATAATATAACTGTCATCGTAACATTAAGCGTGCGGACCCTACGGGTTCGAGAACTATGTAGACATGACCGAGACACGTCTCCGGTCAATAACCAATAGCGGAACCTGGATGCTCATATTGGCTCCCACATATTCTACGAAGATCTTTATCGGTCAAACCGCATAACAACATACGTTGTTCCCTTTGTCATCGGTATGTTACTTGCCTGAGATTCGATCGTCGGTATCTCAATACCTAGTTCAATCTCGTTACTGGCAAGTCTCTTTACTCGTTCCGTAATACATCACCCCGCAACTAATTCATTAGTTGCAATGCTTGCAAGGCTTAAATGATGTGCATTACCGAGAGGGCCCAGAGATACCTCTCTGACAATCGGAGTGACAAATCCTAATCTCAAAATACGCCAACCCAACAAGTACCTTCGGAGACACCTGTAGAGCACCTTTATAATCAGCCAGTTACGTTGTGACGTTTGGTAGCACACAAAGTGTTCCTCCGGTAAACAGGAGTTGCATAATCTCATAGTCATAGGAACATGTATAAGTTATGAAGAAAGCAATAACAACATACTAAACGATCGTGTGCTAAGCTAACGGAATGGGTCATGTCAATCACATCATTCTCCTAATGATGTGATCCCGTTAATCAAATGACAACTCATGTCTATGGCTAGGAAACTTAACCATCTTTGATCAACGAGCTAGTCAAGTAGAGGCATACTAGTGACACTCTGTTTGTCTATGTATTCATACATGTATTATGTTTCCGGTTAATACAATTCTCGCATAAATAATAAACATTTATCATGATATAAGGAAATAAATAATAACTTTATTATTGCCTCTAGGGCATATTTCCTTCAGTCTCCCACTTGCACTAGAGTCAATAATCTAGATCACATCGCCATGTGATTTAACATCAGTAGTTCACATCACCATGTGATTAACACCCATAGTTCACATCGTTATGTAATCAACACCCAAAGGGTTTACTAGAGTCAGTAATCTAGTTCAGATCGCTATGTGATTAACACCCAAAGAGTACTCAGGTGTGATCATGTTTTGCTTGTGAGATAATTTTACTCAACGGGTCTGTCACATTCAGACCCGTATGTATTTTGCAAATTTCTATGTCTACAATGCTCTGCATGGAGCTACTTTAGCTAATTGCTTCCACTTTCAAAATGTATCCAGATGAATACTTAGAGTCATCTGGATCAGTGCCAAAACTTATATCGACGTAACCCTTTACGACGAACCTTTTGTCACCTCCATAATTGAGAAACATATCCTTATTCCACTAAGGATAATTTTGACCGATGTACGATGATCTACTCCTAGATCACTATTGTACTCCCTTGCCAAAATCAGTGTAGAGTATACAATAGATCTGGTACATAGCATGGCATACTTTATAGAACCTATGGCTGAGGCATAGGGAATGACTTTCATTCTCTTTCTATCTTCTGCCATGGTCGGATTTTGAGTCTTACTCAATTTCACACCTTGTAACACAGGCAAGAAACTCTTTCTTTGACTGTTCCATTTTGAACTACTTCAAAATCTTGTCAAGGTATGTACTCATTGAAAAAACTTATCAAGCATCTTGATCTATCTCTATAGATCTTGATGCTCAATATGTAAGCAGCTTCACCGAGGTCTTTCTTTAAAAAACTCCTTTCAAACACTCCTTAATGCTTTGCAGAATAATTCTACATTATTTCCGATCAACAATAAGTCATTCACATATACTTATCAGAAATGTTGTAGTGCTCCCACTCACTTTCTTGTAAATACAGGCTTCACCGCAAGTTTGTATAAAACTATATGCTTTGATCAACTTATCAAAGCATGTATTCCAACTCCGAGATGCTTGCACCAGTCCATAGATGGATCGCTGGAGCTTGCATATTTTGTTAGCACCTTTACGATTGACAAAACCTTCTGGTTGCATCATATACAACTCTTATTTAATAAATCCATTAAGGAATGCAGTTTTGTTTATCCATTTGCCAGATTTCATAAAATGCGGCAATTGCTAACATGATTCGGACAGACTTAAGCATAGATACGAGTTAGAAACTCTCATCGTAGTCAACACCTTGAACTTGTCGAAAACCTTTTGCGACAATTCTAGCTTTGTAGATAGTAACACTACTATCAGCGTCCGTCTCCCTCTTGAAGATCCATTTAATCTCAATGGCTCGCCGATCATTGGGCAAGTCAATCAAAGTCCATACTTTGTTCTCATACATGGATCCCATCTCAGATTTCATGGCCTCAAGCCATTTCGCGGAATCTAGGCTCATCATCGCTTCCTCATAGTTCATAGGTTTGTCATGGTCAAGTAACATGACCTCCAGAACAGGATTACCGTACCACTCTGGTGCGGATCTCACTCTGTTTTACCTACGAGGTTTGGTAGTAACTTGATCTGAAGTTACATGATCATCATCATTAGCTTCCTCACTAATTGGTGTAGTAGTCACAGGAACAGATTTCTGTGATGAACTACTTTCCAATAAGGAGCTGGTACAGTTATCTCATCAAGTTCTACTTTCCTCCCACTCACTTCTTTCGAGAGAAACTCCTTCTCTAGAAAGGATCCATTCTTGGCAACGAATGTCTTGTCTTCGGATCTGTGATAGAAGGTGTACCCAACATTTTGGGTATCCTATGAAGACGCACTTCTCCGATTTTGGTTCAAGCTTATCATGTTGGAACTTTGTCACATAAGCATCGCAATCCAAACTTTAAGAAATGACAACTTTGGTTTCTTGCCAAACTACAGTTCATATTGTGTCGTCTCAATGGACTTATATGGTGCCCCTTTTTAACGTGAATGCAACTGTCTCTAATGCATAACCCCAGAACGATAGTGGTAAATCAGTAAGAGACATCACAGATTGTACTATATCCAGTAAAGTATGGTTATGACGTTCGGACACACCATTATGTTGTGGTGTTCCAGGTGGCACGAATTTGTGAAACTATTCCACATTGTTTTAATTGAAGACCAAACTCATAACTCAAATGTTTGTCTCCGCGATCAGATCGTAGAAAGTTTATTTTCTTGTCACGATGATTTTCCAGTTCATTCTGAAATTCTTTGAACTTTTCAAATGTTTCAGACTTATGTTTCATCAAGTAGAACAAATCATCTGTGAAGGTCAGAAAATAACGATACTCGCCGTGAGCCTCAACGCTCATCGGATTGCATACATCAGTATGTATTATTTCCAATAAGTCAGTTGCTCGCTCCATTGTTCCGGAGAACGGAGTCTTAGTCATCTTGCGCATAAGGCATGGTTTGCAAGCATCAAGTGATTCATACTCAAGTGATTCCAAAATCCCATCAGCATGGAGTTTCTTCATGCGCTTTACACCAATATGACCTAAACGGCAATGCCACAAATAAGTTGCACTATCATTATTAACTTTGCATCTTTTGGCTTCAATATTATGAATATGTGTATCACTACGATCGAGATCCAACGAACCATTTTCATTGGGTGTGTAACCATATAAGGTTTTATTCATGTAAACAGAACAACAATTTTTCTCTAACTTAAATGAATAAGCGTTTTGCAATAAACATGATCAAATCATATTCATGCTCAACGCAAACACCAAATAACACTTATTTAGGTTCAACACTAATCCTGAAAGTATAGGGAGTATGCGATGATGATCATATCAATCTTGGAACTATTTCCAACACACATCGTCACTTCACCCTTAACTAGTTTCTGTTCATTCTGCAACTCCCGTTTCGAGTTACTACTCTTAGCAACTGAACCAGTATCAAATACCGAGGGGTTACTACGAACACTAGTAAAATACACATTAATAATCTGTATATCAAATATACCTTTGTTCACTTTGCCATCCTTCTTATCCGCCAAATACTTGGAGTAGTTCCGCTTCCAGTGACTAGTTCCATTGCAGCAGAAGCACTTAGTCTTAGGCTTAGGTCCAGACTTGGGCTTCTTCACTTGAGCAGCAACTTGCTTGCCGTTCTTCTTGAATTTCCCCTTCTTTTCTTTGCCCCTTTTCTTGAAACTAGTGGTCTTGTCAACCATCAACACTTGATGTTTTTCTTGATTTCTACCTTCGCTGATTTTAGCATTGCGAAGAGCTTGGGAATTGTTTTCGTCATCCCTTGCATACTATAGTTCATCACGAAGTTCTACTAACTTGGTGATGGTGACCAGAGAATTCTACCAATCACTATTTTATCTGGAAGATTAACTCCCACTTGATTCAAGCGATTGCAGTACCCAGACAACCTGAGCACATGCTCACTGCTTGAGCTATTCTCCTCCATCTTTTAGCTATAGAACTTGTTAGAGACTTCATATCTCTCAACTCGGGTATTTGCTTGAAATATTAACTTCAACTGCTGGAACATATCATATGGTCCATGATGTTCAAAACGTCTTTGAAGTCCCGATTCTAAGCCGTAAAGCATGGTGCACTTAACTATCAAGTAGTCATCATACCGAGCTTTTGTCAAAAAACGTTCATAACGTCTGCATCTGCTCCTGCAATAGGTTTGTCACCTAGCGGTGCATTAGGCCTCGTTTGGTACAGAGGGATCTCCAGCCCCAAAGGAGACGGGGATTTCAGAGGATTGGGTGAATCCCTCTCTTCCACCCAATCCCCTCAAATCCCTTTGAATCCTCAATCCCCCTCCAACCACAATATTTCAGAGGATTGGGTAGTGTTGTTTCCTCCCATCTCGCGTTGGAGAAGCTGCTATGAGCGGCGGTAGCGAAGGAGCTGTGAGGCGGCGGGGGTCTCGTTCCACGAGGGGCTATGCGAGGCTGTTGAGCCGCGTGGGTCGGGAGGGGTTGACGGGGATTGGAGGGGTTTGGCCCGTTTAATCTCTGCGAATCAAATGGGCTGATGGGGTTTTCTGGGGATTCTGGGCCCTGCGGGGATTTCCCCCTCTAATCCTCTTCAAACCTGTTCCATCAAAAGAGGCCTTAAGGACATAATTCTTCTTTGCAGCAATGAGGATAAACCTCAGATCACGGACCCAATCCGCATCATTGCTACTAACATCTTTCAACTTAGTTTTCTCTAGGAACATATCAAAATTAAACAGGGAGCAACATCGCGAGCTATTGATCTACAACATAGATATGCTAATACTACCAGGACTAAGTTCATGATAAATTAAAGTTCAATTAATCATATTACTTAAGAACTCCCACTTAGATAGACATCCCTCTAATCATCTAAGTGATCACGTGATCCAAATCAACTAAACCATAACCGATCATCACGTGAAATGGAGTAGCTTTCAATGGTGAACATCACTATGTTGATCATATCTACTATATGATTCACGCTCGACCTTTCGGTCTCAGTGTTCCGAGACCATATCTGCATATGCTAGGCTCGTCAAGTTTAACCTGAGTATTCTGCGTGTGCAGAACTGGCTTGCACCCGTTGTAGATGGACGTAGAGCTTATCACACCCGATCATCACATGGTGTCTGGGCACGACGAACTTTGGTAACGGTGCATATTCAGGGAGAACACTTTTTATCTTGAAATTTAGTGAGAGATCATCTTATAATGCTACCGTCAATCAAAGCAAGATAAGATGCATAAAAGATAAACATCACATGCAATCAATATAAGTGATATGATATGGCCATCATCATCTTGTGCTTGTGATCTCCATCTCTGAAGCACCTCCATGATCACCATCGTCACCGGCGCGACACCTTGATCTCCATCGTAGCATCGTTGTCGTCTCGCCAATCTTATGCTTCTATGACTATCGCTACCGCTTAGTGATAAAGTACAACATTACAGGGCGATTGCATTGCATATAATAAAGTGACAACCATATGTCTCCTGCCAGTTGCCGATAACTCGGTTACAAAACATGATCATCTCATACAATAAAATATAGCATCACGTCTTGACCATATCACATGACAAGATGCCCTGCAAAAACAAGTTAGACGTCCTCTACTTTGTTGTTGAAAATTTTACGTGGCTGCTATGGGCTTAGCAAGAACCTTTCTTACCTACCCATCAAAACCACAATGATAGTTTGTCAAGTTGGTGTTGTTTTAACCTTCGCAAGGACCGGGCGTAGCCACACTCGGTTCAACTAAAGTTGGAGAAACTGACACCCGCTGGCCACCTTTGTGCAAAGCACGTCGGGAGAACTGGTCTCGCGTAACCGTACGCGTAATGTCGGTCCAGGCCGCTTCGTCCAACAATACCGCCGAACCAAAGTATGACATGCTGGTAAGCAGTATGACTTATATCGCCCACAACTCACTTGTGTTCTACTCGTGCATATAACATCAACGCATAAAACTTGGCTCAGATGCCACTGTTGGGGAACGTAGTAATTTCAAAAAATTTCCTACGCACACGCAAGATCATGGTGATGCATAGCAACGAGAGGAGAGAGTGTTGTCTACGTACCCTCGTAGACCGAAAGCGGAAGCGTTAGCACAACGCGGTTGATGTAGTCGTACGTCTTCACGATCCGACCGATCAAGTACCGAATGCACGACACCTTTGAGTTCAGCACACGTTCAGCCCGATGATGTCCCTCGAACTCCGATCCAGCCGAGTGTTGAGGGAGAGTTTCGTCAGCACGACGGCGTGGTGACGATGTTGATGTTCTACCGACGCAGGGCTTCGCCTAAGCACTGCTACAGTATTATCGAGGTGGACTATGGTGGATGGGGGCACCGCACACGGTTGGGAGAGATCAACTGATCAACTTCTGTCTAGGGTGCCCCCCTGCCCCCGTATATAAAGGGGCAAGGGGGTGGTGCGGCCGACCAGGGAGGAGGTGCGCCAGGAGGATTCCTACTCCTACCGGGAGTAGGACTCCCCCCCTTTTCCATGTTGGACTAGGAGAGAGA
>NC_041383.1:33038607-33042816 GCF_002162155.2 Triticum dicoccoides
ATTCGGACTGGGGGGGAAGGGGCGCGCGGCCCTGCCCTAGCCTCCTCTCCTCTCTTCCACCAAGGCCCACTAAGGCCCATTAAGTTCCCTGGGTGTTCCGGTAACCTCCCGGTACTCCGGAAAAATCCCGATTTCATCCGGAACAATTCCGATATCCAAACATATGCTTCCAATATATCAATCTTCATGTCTCGACCATTTCGAGACTAATCGTCATGTCCTGATCACATCCGGGACTCCGAACAACCTTCGGAACATCAAAACATATAAACTCATAATATAACTGTCATCGTAACGTTAAGGGTGCGGACCCTGCGGGTTCGAGAACTATGTAGACATGACCGAGACACGTCTCTGGCCAATAACCAATAGCGGAACCTGGATGCTCATATTGGCTCCCACATATTCTACGAAGATCTTTATCGGTCAAATCACATAACAACATACGTTGTTCCCTTTGTCATCGGTATGTTACTTGCCTAAGATTCGATCGTCGGTATCTCAATACCTAGTTCAATCTTGTTACTGGCAAGTCTCTTTACTCGTTCCGTAATACATCATCCCGCAACTAACTCATTAGCTGCAATGCTTGCAAGGCTTAAGTGATGTGCATTACCGAGAGGTCCCATAGATACCTCTCCGACAATCGGAGTGACAAATCCTAATCTCAAAATACGCCAACCCAACAAGTACCTTCGAAGACACCTGTAGAGCACCTTTATAATCACCAGTTACGTTGTGACGTTTGGTAGCACACAAAGTGTTCCTCCGGTAAACGGGAGTTGCATAATCTCATACTCATAGGGACATGTATAAGTTATGAAGAAAGCAATAACAACATACTAAACGATCGTGTGCTAAGCTAACGGAATGGGTCATGTCAATCACATCATTCTCCTAATGATGTGACCCCGTTAATCAAATGACAACTCATGTCTATGGCTAGGAAACTTAACCATCTTTGATCAACGAGCTAGTCAAGTAGAGGCATACTAGTGACATTCTGTTTGTTTATGTATTCACATATGTATTATGTTTCCGGTTAGTACAATTCTAGCATAAATAATAAACATTTATCATGATATAAGGAAATAAATAATAACTTTATTATTGCCTCTAGGGCATATTTCCTTCAAGAAGGGAGAAGGCATGAAGTATTTATAGATGTTTCACGAAGAATCAATATTAAGTAATCAAATAGTGGTGGTTTTTTTGGGTACATATGGTGGTAGTTGGTGCTATAGTTGTATTGCTTATTGAAGATAACATGGGGACATGTGCATATACATGAAAGTGAGTAAGAACCACAAAAATAAAGCATGTTAAAAAGCCTTAGTATATTATAATTACTAGAGTTGTGATACAATTAGGGCAATGCTACCGGGAGCCACTCGTCTAGCAAGGTCTATACAAAGATTGGCCATTCATCTCTTCTTATCTGCCAAGAACCACTCATCTAGCATGGTTAAACATAGCCGTTGACATCAGGGAGTTAATACGAGAATGAATTCAAAATAGTTCATATCATGAAATATAATGTTTAAGGCACAACTCATGTCGTGGTTTGAAGTGGGAACCAGCTGGTTGTGCACTGCTAGTTGTGAGGATTTGAATCTTGATGGTGACATTCTACATCCAATTATCGACCCAACTAACTTACGCTGAATTTATAGTGATGCACCGGTGATGTTTCCTTCCTTTTTTGTGACAGATGCACCGATAATGTCACATAAATCAAAACAATAACCGAGAAAAGTAGAGGTAATTTGAATAATCTTGAAATGAAATGTTGCATTTTGGAAACGTCGGCATACATAGATGATCCACAGATAGACTTTTACGTGATAAAAACCGTTCTTTATTAACTCATAATTAAGCATCAAGGTGATACAAACACAATGAGTACACACCCAGCCTCTACATTATTAAGATACATAGATCCAACACCAACACACACACACACACACACACACAGAGAGAGAGAGAGAGAGAGAGAGAGACACGCACACACACACACGCACGCACACACACACACACACACACACACACACACACAAAGAGTAAAGTCATACAAGACCAACGTTATGCTCAGGGCATAGGAAAATAAAAAACGAATAGAAAAGGAGTAATATTGATCCTGGCCGGATAGGTGCCGAGAGACAAGGAAGCGGCGGCTGCAATACAAACCTCCCACAACCCACAACTCCACCGAACATAATCATCTCAAGAAACGATGCCCTTGAGACGCCATCATATGATCTCGAGCATTTGGATGGTGTCGAAGTCCTGCCGATGTCAACAGGCACCGAAGTGCACTAATGCCGACGCTAACTCTTCATAAGCATTTCCGTCAATTCTAGTGGAACATGGATGGATTGTGGAGGTTTTGCCTTTGGTATAATGTGCATGTAATGGCATACCTTGGTAGAGAGGAACAAGATGTTCTCTTTCCCATCTTGTAGAATCTGGAGAGTTGTCGGGAAGCATCCGAGTAACTAGCTAGTTGAGTATTACGTATTTGCGGTTGTATATCTTCTCGGCCATGTACAAGTTTAGAAGTGGATATAGTTGTACATGTTATGGAGTTGTTCCATGGTGAATTGTGACCTTAATTTATTCGTGTTGGAGATGCTTCTTGACAGGATTAACTTTTCTTTGCAAAAGCAATGTCTTTGTATTTTAGCTCTAGTTTCCTTTGCGCCAAGAAGGGTAAAAATGCAAATATTAATATCTGGGCCACCTTGGTGGCACTAGGCTACTACTAACGATAGGTAATCTATCATCACTTTCCAAGTAGAGGCGCAATTTGGCGACCCTAACATTCTCAAATCCTTTTTTGTTCAAACAAATGAGCTGGTTTTCTAAAGTGATGCGATTGTGAAAAACTAGTTTATTCGATTGAACTAAAGAGTGTATAGAGGGTAATCTGTTTTTTTGCGGATGTATAGAGGGTAATCTATGGGTTACCAATTTTGCATCACTAGTTTGAAGCCATATTTGTTTTCGATTCCTTGTGTTTGTTGCTATACTCTTTTGAGCTTGATCATTTCAGTAGAAGGAAGCAGAAAGTATTGAAAAAAGTTGAACCGTGCATTTTTTATTATTAGCAAAGTAAGTTAGAAATGCCCTATATTGTTAGCTTCCGCTTCAGCTCCAAGTTTGCGTCATGCATTGCTTAGGGGACTCTCAAACTGGAAACCACATCTGCCCTAGTATGAAGAGTTTCAAGTGACCGGTCTCGTCTACTGTACCCAGAGGCGGATGGATCGGCCACCCCCAACAAGTTCAAGTGGGAGCTAGTACTGATATTAGGCTTAATTACTGGCCATTAGCAGAGCATATGGGCTAAGCTCCTAGTGTCAAGCCCAAAACAATTTGCAACAAGTCAACAAGGGCCACGGCTGTACGTATGTATGAATCCGCACCGTCGACTAGACCTAAAAAACGTCACTTATAATCGATCAACGCACACGCACTCATAATCACACATTGTGGGCTTGTGGCAACTTCGTAAACTCCACAGTTTCCGCGCTGACGCTACGCGCGACTTGCTAGGCGGCTAGGGTTTGATCTCGATGGAGCACTTGAACATCGTCGCCGGCCTCTAGTCGTCGGGCCGTCGCTGTGGCTTGCTGCGCATCAATCGAGTACAATTCTACGAGTATACAGAGTGTACGGACCATGGTCAGATGGGCAGCACGCCGGCACCGGAAGCAGAGGTATTATTGTGTATATATTCATAATATTGTGGCATCATTTTGATTAAACAAACAAATCCATAAGTTGTTAGTAGTTAGTATGTTTTGTCACTTGTTAGATCAGCTACAGATTACATATTTTTTTTGTACTAATGTTAGAATTGCATAGGTCATGAAGAGGAAGACACCACTGACAAGTAATTTTCAAGCCAATTGATGCAAACTCTAACTCTGTGGTTCAAGATGAAAATCCAGCTGGGGAGATATGATGCCATATAGCGACCTACTGAACATAACAGGTAAAGCTTGTGTGTATCCAATGGTTGATAGATAACTGCGATTGTTCATCATTCTCCTGGTATCAACCGCAACTACAAATCATTTTCAGTAATTAAACTTATCAAGGCACATGTGTGTTAAAAAAAAGTGTGACGGTTTTCTTCTATACATTGCATGGTTGTATACATTGGGTAGGAAATACTTGCAAAATTTAACATCAATGAGATTATTC
>NC_041383.1:33043387-33045850 GCF_002162155.2 Triticum dicoccoides
CCGCCCTTGAGTGTACCACCAGATTCTCCTTTTGTGCATATATTATTTTTTTGAGACAATTTTGTGCATATAGTAGGTAGCCCCAGTTATGCTCGGTCTGGCCGGATATCGATTTCCCAATACCTCACATGCTCATTCCAACACAAATAAAAATCTGAAAGCACACGTACACAAATATGAAACATTTTACATTGCCCAAAAAGTTCATATGGCGAGCAAAATGCTACTTCATCGCATTTTAGACAACTATATTTTGATTGTGATATGAAGTAAGAAAGGAGAAGGCATCAAGTGTTTATCGATGTTTCGTGGAGAATCAATACTAAGTAACCATATGGTGCTAGCTGGTGCTACAGTTGTATTGATCATTGATGAGAACATGGAAACATGTACCGAACACATGAAAGTGAGTAAGAACCACGAAAATAAAGCATGTTAAAAAGCCTTAGTCTATTATCATTACTAGAGTTGTGACACAATTAGCAATGCTACCGGGAACCACTCATCTAGCAAGGCAAATACCAAGATTTGCCATTCATCTCTTATCATCTGCCAAGAACCATTCATCCAGCATGCTACAACATAGCCATTGACATCAGGGAGTTAATTATGAGACCAAATGAAAAATAGTTTGCATCATGGAATATAATGTTTAAGGCACGTCACATGTCGCGGTTTTGGAGTGGGAACCAACCGGTTGTGCACTAACATGTGGGAGAAATCACAAATTCTAGTTGTGAGGATTTGAATCTTGATGGTGAGATTCTACATCCAATAATCGACCCAACTAACTTACGCTAAATTTCTAGTGATGCACCGGTGATGTTTTCTTCCTTTTCTGTGACAGATGCACCGATCATGTTACATAAATCAAAACAATAACGAAGAAAATTAGAGGTAACTTGAATAAACTTGTAATGAAATGTTGCATTTTGGAAACGTTGGCATATATAGATAATCAACTGATATACTTTTTCATGATAAAGCCATTCTTTGTTAACTCATAATGAAGCATCAAGGGGATAAAAATACAATGAGTACACACCCAGTCTCTACATTATTAAGATACATAGATCCAACACCAACACACATACACGTGCACACATTACCACACCTACAAAGAGTAAAGTCATACAATACTAAAGTTATGCTCTGGCATAGGAAAATAAAAACAAAACAAAAAAAGAGTAATATTAATCCTCGTCGGGCTGGTGTTGGGAGACAAGGAAACGAGGGTTGCAATACAGACCTCCCACAACAAACAAACCCACAAAACAAAACCATCTCCAAAAACGACGCCCTCGAGAGGGAGGATGATGCCATCACCCGATCTGGGGATTTGGATGGTGTCGAAGTCCTGCCGATGTCAACAGGCAGCGAAGTGCACTAACGTTGGTGCTAACTCTTCAAGCATTGTCGTCAATTCTTGTGGAACGTTGATGGATTGTGGAGGTTTTGCCTTTGGTAGAACGTGCATGTATTGGCATACCTTTGGTAGAGCAGAACAAGGTTCTCTTTCCTGTCTTGCATAGAATCTGCCAATCTGGAGAGTTGTCAGGAAACTTCCAAGTAACTAGTTGAGTATTAGGTTTTTGCGGCAGTATATCTTCTCGGCCATTTACAAGTTTACAAGTGGATATATAGCTGTACATTTTATGGAGTTGTTGGCTGGTGAATTGTGACGTTTAATTTGTTCGTGTTGGAGCTGCTTCTTGATGGGATTAATTTTTCTTTTCCAAAACCAATGTCTTTGTATTTTAGCTCTAGTTTCCTTTGTTCCAAGAAGGGGAAATGTAAATATTCATATTTTGGCCAGCTTGGAGGCGCAAATTTGTGACCCTAACATTCTCAAACCCTCTTTTGTTCAAACAAATTAACAGGTTTTCTAAAAATGATGTGATTTTGAATACTTCTTTATTTGATTGAACTAAAGAGGTTTAGAGGGTACTCTTTGGGTCACCAATTTCATCGCTACTTTCAAACCATATTTGTGTTGTGTTCTTTGTGTTTGTTACTTTACACTCTTGAGCTTCATCATTTCAGTAGAAGGAAATGAACAAGTATTGAAAAATAGTTGTGCTCTTTAATTATCAGATAACTAAGAAATGCTTTAAATTGCATCCTCTTATAGATCTGAAGACTAGCTTCAGCTCGATGCTTACTAGATGCACTGCTTAGGGACATCTAACCATGCCTTCTAATTCTTGGACGAGAAACCCACATCCGCCCTAGTATGAAGAGTAGCAGAAAGCCTTCTGCACATTAAGTTTCAACTGGTCGTGGACCGGTCTCGTCCAGCGCACCACCGTATTCTTTTCATGTGCATATAATAGCACATTGGTCGCACTTCATTCAAGTATGTCTCCAAAAGACCATCCAAAGTGGCTAGAAGGTTGCGCTTGAACCGATTCCGTAAAGGTACACCTTCATGTTGGAAGCATGACTGCATATCTCCAACGTCTA
>NC_041383.1:33046100-33047362 GCF_002162155.2 Triticum dicoccoides
CAACATTTTGCATTGCCCAAAAACTTCGTATGGCAAGCATAGTGCTACTTCATCAGCATTTACATCATGTAGTTCGAAGCATCTCCAAAAACGACGCCCTCGAGAG
Source organism: Triticum dicoccoides (assembly GCF_002162155.2). NCBI lineage: Eukaryota > Viridiplantae > Streptophyta > Magnoliopsida > Poales > Poaceae > Triticum > Triticum dicoccoides. Next base: position 33,046,207 of record NC_041383.1, read on the forward strand.
GGAGGATGATGCCATCACCCGATCTGGGGATTTGGATGGTGTCGAAGTCCTGTCGATGTCCACAGGCAGCGAAGTGCACTAAGTTGGCGCTAACTCTTCAAGCATTGTCGTCAATTCTTGTGGAACTTTGATGGATTGTGGAGGTTTTGCCTTTGGTAGAACGTGCATGTATTGGCATACCTTTGGTAGAGCAGAACAAGGTTCTCTTTCCTGTCTTGCATAGAATCTGCCAATCTGGAGAGTTGTCAGGAAACTTCCAAGTAACTAGTTGAGTATTAGTTTTTTCCGGCAGTATATCTTCTCGGCCATTTACAAGTTTACAAGTGGATATATAGCTGTACATTTTATGGAGTTGTTGGCTGGTGAATTGTGACGTTTAATTTGTTCGTGTTGGAGCTGCTTCTTGATGGGATTAATTTTTCTTTTCCAAAACCAATGTCTTTGTATTTTAGCTCTAGTTTCCTTTGTTCCAAGAAGGGGAAATGTAAATATTCATATTTTGGCCAGCTTGGAGGCGCAAATTTGTGACCCTAACATTCTCAAACCCTCTTTTGTTCAAACAAATTAACAGGTTTTCTAAAATTGATGTGATTTTGAATACTTCTTTATTTGATTGAACTAAAGAGGTTTAGAGGGTACTCTTTGGGTCACCAATTTCATCGCTACTTTCAAACCATATTTGTGTTGTGTTCTTTGTGTTTGTTACTTTGCACTCTTGAGCTTCATCATTTCAGTAGAAGGAAATGAACAAGTATTGAAAAATAGTTGTGCTCTTTAATTATCAGATAACTAAGAAATGCTTTAAATTGCATCCTCTTATAGATCTGAAGACTAGCTTCAGCTCGATGCTTACTAGATGCACTGCTTAGGGACATCTAACCATGCCTTCTAATTCTTGGACGAGAAACCCACATCCGCCCTAGTATGAAGAGTAGCAGAAAGCCTTCTGCACATTAAGTTTCAACTGGTCGTGGACCGGTCTCATCCAGCGCACCTCCAAATTCTTTTCATGTGCATATAGTAGCACATTGGTCGCACTTCATTCAAGTATGTCTCCAAAAGACCATCCAAAGTGGCTAGAAGGTTGCGCTTGAACCGATTCCGTAAAGGTACACCTTCATGTTGGAAGCACGACTGCATATCTCCAACGTCTAGG
>NC_041383.1:33048452-33049332 GCF_002162155.2 Triticum dicoccoides
CGGCAGTATATCTTCTCGGCCATTTACAAGTTTACAAGTGGATATATAGCTGTACATTTTATGGAGTTGTTGGCTGGTGAATTGTGACGTTTAATTTGTTCGTGTTGGAGCTGCTTCTTGATGGGATTAATTTTTCTTTTCCAAAACCAATGTCTTTGTATTTTAGCTCTAGTTTCCTTTGTTCCAAGAAGGGGAAATGTAAATATTCATATTTTGGCCAGCTTGGAGGCGCAAATTTGTGACCCTAACATTCTCAAACCCTCTTTTGTTCAAACAAATTAACAGGTTTTCTAAAATTGATGTGATTTTGAATACTTCTTTATTTGATTGAACTAAAGAGGTTTAGAGGGTACTCTTTGGGTCACCAATTTCATCGCTACTTTCAAACCATATTTGTGTTGTGTTCTTTGTGTTTGTTACTTTGCACTCTTGAGCTTCATCATTTCAGTAGAAGGAAATGAACAAGTATTGAAAAATAGTTGTGCTCTTTAATTATCAGATAACTAAGAAATGCTTTAAATTGCATCCTCTTATAGATCTGAAGACTAGCTTCAGCTCGATGCTTACTAGATGCACTGCTTAGGGACATCTAACCATGCCTTCTAATTCTTGGACGAGAAACCCACATCCGCCCTAGTATGAAGAGTAGCAGAAAGCCTTCTGCACATTAAGTTTCAACTGGTCGTGGACCGGTCTCGTCCAGCGCACCTCCAAATTCTTTTCATGTGCATATAGTAGCACATTGGTCGCACTTCATTCAAGTATGTCTCCAAAAGACCATCCAAAGTGGCTAGAAGGTTGCGCTTGAACCGATTCCGTAAAGGTACACCTTCATGTTGGAAGCACGACTGCATATCTCCAACGTCTAGGATATCAAATC
>NC_041383.1:33051209-33064629 GCF_002162155.2 Triticum dicoccoides
GCTCATTCCAACATTTTGCATTGCCCAAAAACTTCATATGGCAAGCATAGTGCTACTTCGTCAGCATTTACATCATGTAGTTAGAAGCATGTATTTTGACTGTGATATGAAGCGCCAGAAGGGAGAAGGCATAAGGTACTTATAAATGTTTCACGGAGAATCGATTTAAGTAACCATATGATGGTATTTGGTGCTATAGTTGTATTGCTTATTGATGGGAACATGGGGAGCCTGTACATATGTTTGAATTAACCATGATATGTGGGCCTAGTATGGAACGTATACACAGAACAGCTCCGACTAGGACTTGTAGTAGGCTATAGTGAGCTTCTATAGAATCCCAGGTTCCCCTAGCTTGTATGTGCGTATCGCTCAAAAGTACTCAGCGCCTATGTCGTCAAGGTCGGGCATGTGCCAACAACATATACATGGAAGTGATTAAGAACCACGAAAAGAAAGCATGTCAAAAGGGCGGTTGGGTTAGTATTATTACTAGAGTTGCGCGGCACAATTAGTGTAATGCTAGCAGGAACCACTCATTTAGTAAGAACCTCTACAAAGATTGGCCATTCATCTGCCAAGAACCACTCATCTAGCATGCTGACATATCCCCATTGACATTAGGAAGTCAAGAACAAATGAAAAAGAGTTCATAAAGGAATATAACATTGAACGTGCGGCTTAGGTCATGTTTTTGGAGTGGGAACCAATAGGTTGTGCACTGTTTTCATCCTTCTCTATAACATGTAGGAGAAACTACAAAATTCTAGTCCTGGGGTGACGGTACAGTATACCGGAGGTGACCCATCAGCCAGGAAGCTCATAATTATAAATGTATTATAATTTTTTTAAAGATATTAGAAAAATCAAGTATTTCTAGATCTTTTTTTTTTGTAGCAAACATGGTCTAGCGTTACTTACGTGTGTAAAGTTTCACGACGAAATGCATTATGTGAAAATCCTGGCAAAAAGACAAAATTGCAGGTAGGAAACATGTGAATAGCAACTTTTCTATTGTATCATTTTTGTTTTAATTCGGCCAGGATACGATGTGTGACAAAACGGCAGGTAGGCACATCAGCCCTAACAGGTGGGCCAACCCCCTGTCATCAACGCGTTTAAATTGCCCAAACCGGTTACTAACTAAAGGTGGTAGGTATTTAGAAAAAAAATACCCTAAAAGTGGTCGTTTTTTTCGCGCGCCTGAAAAGTGGTAGTTTTTGGAAACACATGCCGCAATTGTGGTAGTTTTATGCTATATACTTTTTCTTTTGAGACAAATTATGCTATATACTTGACGGCGGGGTGTATGTATCTGCTGACTTTGGGCAGTTGGATCTATTCACTATCGTCAGCGGTATCCTCCAAAGGAGCACGGCGCTGTTGAGAACTTGAGATGGATATGTTTGTGCAACTTCAAGGTGTTACCCTTCATCCCGCTGGCGGGTTCGATGACGCTGCGACCGCCGAAGAACCCGCACAGCAAAAGTGGCAAGGTTGAGATGCGCGTGTATTCAAATTAAGGTGTGCGGTAAACCTTGAAGATTTAGAGATCTTACCTCTTTGTTCACGCACTTGTAGATTCGGTCTTAGACCTCTGTCCGCTCTAGTGACTAAGTTGAGAACCCTGTCTCTGCAAGGAATCAGTGGGTGGGACTGGTTGGCGGCGAAGGAAGAGCCAGATGTAGGCATCGCCAGCGATGGGTGGGGTGGGAGGGGGGAGGGGGGTGGGGGGTGGGGGCGATGATCAATAATTTGGTAGATGGGCTTGGACTATGTTAGACGAGTCATGAAGAAGGGTAACTGGGTTTCATTAACTCACAATTATTGTATAACTTCCTTATAGTTTCAAAAAATATACAATTATTATTAACACGTTTTGCCATCTATTAAAATTAGTGGTGCAATAATAATAATGAACTTTATAAATGTATTGAAATTGTCGGGCGTGCTTGCAGAAACGTAAGCATAATTTCCAAGAACACGTTGACAATTTTTTCGAGAACATGCCGATCATTTTTTCCAGACGTATGAACATTTTTCTAAAAAGCAGTTTGAACATTTCTTGCAATACACGCCGTCGATGTCTAAATGGATGATGAACAATTTTGAAAAACACATTGAAATTTTGTTAATACACGTGAAACATATCCCGAAGGCATGCCGAACTATTTATCAAATGAACTATAACTTTGTCCCAAAATTTTTATTTCTTGAGGGCAAAACAAAATTGACAATAAAACCTTCTCCGTTTTTTTGAGAGACGAGAATAGCGAGAGTGGCCTCGGGCCAAGCCGGCGCCTGGAACGCCTGGGGCAGATGAGGTGCTCGAAGATGGCCATGAGGAGGGATGTTGAGTATAATGTTTATTAGGAAAGACGAGATAGATTAGGATTTATTTTGGCTTGTCTTGTACTTCAAATAGATGATTGTACTCCTATATATGTGCCCACGAGGCTTAAGTAATACAAAGAACTATTCCATCAAATCCCTCTCTCCCTTCTAACATGGTATCTATCGCAAGTCGACCCTAAACCCTAGCCGCCGCCGCTTCCGCACCCGCGTGCCGCCCCCGGCGCGGTCGGCCTCCATGACTGCCGCCGCCGCTTCCGCACCCGCGTGCCGCCCCCGGCGCGGTCGGCCTCCATGACTGCCGCCGGGGGCCGCGCCGCCCGTACCTAGGGTTTGTCCGCCGGTCGTGTTGACCGGCTACCCTAAAGAATCTTTTCCCCGAGCCTTGCTCCGGGGTTTTCTCTCTCCCGCCGGTCATTTTGATCGCGCGGTTTCTTTTTGGTTTTTCGATCTATTCTTGATCGGTTTGCGTCGCCCATCACCACCGACGACCCCGAGCGTCTCTACTCCGACCCCGGCGCGACCAGCCGGCCTCTCCTCCAACCTAGCGGCCACGCGCGCAGAGGCGGCCTGTCAGGGCCAGCCGCCGTCCGCGCATCGGTCCGCCCGTCGCCCTGCGACGGCCGTCACCCTGCGCCGGCCGTCACCATCCTGCTCCGACCGGGACACCTGCATCATCCCGACCCGGCGGCCTCGCGCCTTGCGACGGCCAATCATAGCCGTCGCTCGCGTGCCGGCTCGCCCATCGATCCACGTCACCCGCCACCGCTGCGTCTGCACGGCGGCCCGGCAGTCTACCTCGCAGGCCTCGTCCTCACTGCGTTGGGACGGCTGCGTCAGGCTCGTCGGCTGCCTCAACTCGGGCGCTACTGCTTCGTTGGTCTCTCGGGCCTCGCTGCCCGGGCGCCGGCCTTGCTTCGGCAGCCTGGGTGCCGGTGCTAACAAGCTCGTCCGCACGACGTCCCACGCCGTCCGTCGTCGCCGGCTTCGTCTTGGACTCCGCCGCCGCCCCGCCTCCACCGAGCGGCGTCCCCGAACTCGCGCGCGATCGGATTGATCACCCGCCCGCCGCCGCGATCCGCCTCATCGATGCCGCGCGACTGACCTGGCTCGTCAATTACGCGCGCCTCTGTAGGTCTCGTGAAGATCGTCCCCGAGTTCAGCGCGCCTCTCCACCGATCGAGCATCGGGCTACCGCTGCGTCGCCTCGTCGGGCCGCTGTGCCGCCGCCCCGTGGTTCTCCTCGCGGCTGCATCGGCTTGTGCCTCGCCCCTTCAGCCGTAGTGTCGCGATACGCGGTCCCCGCCGCCGCCCCGAGGACGTCCCCGCGGTTGCACCGACTCGCGAACCGCCGTTGTGTCGCCCCTTCGGGCCGCAGCGTCGCGGCTCGCGGTCCCCGCCGCCACCCAGAGGTCTTCCCGCCATCGCCCCGACCCGTCTGCCGCCGCTGCGTCGCCTCTTCGGGCCGTAGCGCCGCGTCCCGCGGTCCACTCCGCCGTCACCACGCGTTGACCTCCCGTGGTATGTGTCGCACCGTCTCCCTTGGCGCGGGAACGCCACCGTCCGCACCAGTCTTCGTCACGCTGTCAGGGTTCTTCGCCTACTTCGAGCCCCGCCGCCAGACTCCTATCCTAGCCGCCGCCGCCGCTCTTCTTTGGCTGCCGCCGCCGCCCGTCCACCTCCTTCATCTTCGTCCAGCACCAGCTCGTCGCCAGCGTCGCCGTCATCTACCCTGACCGCTTCATCTACTCCGACAACCGCAGGCGACATTGGCCCCGCGTCGATTGGCGCCGCAACCATCGTCGAGTTCTTCTCTGCTGGCCCCTCCAACTTCTCCGACATGGCATACAGCTCATGCAGGTCCCTCGTCTACGCATGCCCGGTGCTGGCAACACCGATGCGTGCCTTCATCCACGACGTGTCCCGGGGCCTGGCAAGCTGATACGTCCAAAACGTATCTATAATTTCTGCTTGCTCCATGCCTCTTTTGGGTGATATTGCTATGATATTTATACACTTCCATACACTTTTGATCATATTTGGACTAACCTATTAACTCAGTGCACCCCAGTGCCAGTTTCTGTTTTCTGCTGTTTTTGTATTTCAGGTTTTCCCATTACGTAAATTGCCAGAAAAATTCCGGGAAAAATATATAAAAAATCAGCGTTCCGGAAGCTTCCATGCGGCCAAAGTAGGGCCGGAGGGGGCCCACAGGGGCTCCACGCGGCCTGCCCGCGCGGCCCCCCCCTTGGCCGCGCCGGGGGGCGCCTGGGCCCCCCAGGTCTCCGCTGGCGACCCCCTTTGGCATATATTTAACACCCGTCGAGGAAACCCTGATTCCAGACCCCTTTTCTCCAGACGCAATTCCGATCTCCGCCACCATCGCCATAAAGCTTTGGGGGACCAGAATTCCTGTGCCGGCACCCTGCCGGGACGGGGAAGTGCCCCCGGATTCATCTCCATCGACGTTGCTTCCTCCCTCCATGATGCGGGAGTAGTTCCTCCTCGGGGCTGAGGTTTCTACCAGTAGCTATGTGGTCAATTATCTCTCCCATGATGTAATCTTCGTTGTGATCATAGGCTATGTTAATCTAGGGTGGTCCCATGATATTTCCCCTTCCTCTATGTATTGGATTGATGTACTCACTTGTCTTTATCTAGTATAATCCCCGAGACCAAGGTGACAGCGGTCTATTGGACATGGATTAGAAAAATATTTTCATGAGTGATTTCCTCTCTTGTGTATTGATGGAAGATTGAGAGTCTCTTGGTGCTTGTCTTTGACTATCCTTTAGATATGTTGTGGTGATTGTGGGACTCTCTTTGGATGGCCGCGGTGACATTGGGAAATCCTTAGATTGAGAACTACGAACTTTGAGGTGTGCTTTTGTAGCCCTACATAATTCTCGTCCTCTCTTGACCACGAAGGAATGACCTCCGAGTGCCTCCCCTTTGCATGTTTTATGGGAAATATCATGTGATTCGATGATGTTAATGTTGTTGGGAGTTGCCACTAGTGAAAGTATGATCCCTAGGCCTTGTTTCCACCATTGCAATACCATTTGTGCTCACGTTTACCACTTGTTTGCTTGCTGCACTTTTTATTACAGATTTATATTACTTTGCTTTGCCACTCCTATCATCCATATTTTACCATCTCTTCGCCGAACTAGTGCACCTATACAACTCCTAGTTGTATTAGGTGTGTTGGGGACACAAGAGACTTCTTGTATCTTAGTTGCAGGGTTGCTTGAGAGAGACCATCTTCAACCTCTACTTCCCTGAGTTCGATAAACCTTAGGTCATCCACTTGAGGGAAATTGCTGCTGTCCTACAAACCTCTGCGCTTGGAGGCCCAACATAGTCTACAAGAGTAGAAGAGTGTGTAGACATCAAGCTATTTCTGGCGCCGTTGCCGGGGAAGTGAGTGCTTGAAGGTATATCTTTAGATCTTGCAATTAAATCTTTTTGTTTCTTGTTTTTATTTCACTAGTTATGCTTATGGACAACCTTGCTATTGGATCGTTGCTTGCGGGAAGACGCCCCACACCTGTGGTGGTTCCTCCTCCCCCTACTGAAATTGTGCCCTATAAAATACCAGCTGGTATTATCGATTATGTTTTGGCTAATCGTTACGCAGGAGACAGACATCCCGGTGAACACTTGCTATATCTGTCACGACTATGTTCATTATTTAAGCTTGCAGGTATATCAATGGAGTTTGTCATGAGGAAATTGTTCGCCGTCTCACTTATAGATAAAGCTTCAGATTGGTATAAGCTTCTCGATAACTCGCACTTGCTTGATTGGCTAGAGCTTGTGTCTCTCTTTTACTCCAAGTTTTATCCTCTTCATGAAATTCATCGAGACAGGAACTATATCTATAACTTTAGGTCTCGTGACGGAGAGAGCGTAGCTCAAGCTCGGGGGAGACTGAAAACGTTAATGCTAAAATGTCCTAACCATGGGCTCCCCAAAGATGCTTATGTGGAGAGTAAGAGTACCTCTTTGCATGTGGATCATGGTAACAATGCTTTATGTGATGCTTATATTGTTGAGTTTATTCGTGATCCCACTGAAAATTATTATGAGAAGGGAACATATGCTTATAGATATTTCAATAATATTAAGTTCCCTCTCTTTATGTTGAAGGTTTTGAAGCTGCACTTGTTTTGTCTTCCTATGCTTATTGCTTTGTGCTTCAATGAATTATTCCATTGCAATATTCCTATGCATAGGAAGCATGTTAGGCTTAAATGTATTTGGTATTTGCTTCTTGATGCTCTCTTTTGTTCTTCAACTCTTATTCCTACGAGAGCATCATTAAAGTCTTAAGCCTATCTTTATGGCTATAAAGAAAGAGCTCTAGGGAGACAACCCTTGTTATCTTTGCTTTCAGTTTTTAGTGGTCTTGATGTTTGTTACTACTGTAGCAACATCATTGTATCTTTATTTTTCAGCTTTGTGCCAAGTGTAGCCTCTGATTGCAAGAAAGTTCAAAAGTTGTGACGTGCTGTGCAGGAAACAGATTCTGTCCTTGGATAGAAAAATTCGTATAAAATCACCAGATCATCTTTTTGGTCTGAATTTTTTCGACAGCGTGCTCTATACAATTGTCTTTCAAGCGTCTGTTCTGAGTTTTTTGATTTGAGTTGCAGAAGTGCCCCGAAAAAGTCATTTACTACCTGCTGTTCTGTTTTTCACAGATTCTGTCCTGTTTTGCCTTTCCTTCATTTTGCAAACCTTGAGCTTGCTTTTTCTTTGCAAAAACCTTTTGGCAATCTTGAGAAACAGTAGACCTTCAAGAATATCCTTATTTCCAGCAAGGAACAATTATTTTATTTAGGGTACTAACCTCGCTAATCAGATTATGATGAGTTATGTATGAAGGGAGTTTTCAAGTGTGCGAGGGAAGATGATAAAAAGATTCAGGAGTGTCAAACGCTCAAGCTTGGGGATGCCCCCGTGCACCCCCAAGAAATATTCAAGAAGACTCAAGCGTCTAAGCTTGGGGATGCCCCCGTGCATCCCCTTCTCCATCAACATTATCAGTTCGTCTTTCGTTCCACTATATTTTTATCACTTCATGTGTTATGTGCTATGCTTGGAGCGTCTTGCTTTTAGTTTCCTTTTTTGTTTTCTTTAGCTTTTCATAACGAGTCAGAACTCAGCTTTCTTTGTGTGAGAGAGAAACACACTCCACTTCAACCTAGAACATAACATAGAATTTTCATGTCTATCTTTGCTATGTGTGTTCTTTGTCTTTCAATAGCTACTATCATGCTTAGCTCTTAGTTTTCAAGCTTATCTTTTTAAAGAGCTTTTGTTTAGTTGGTTGCTTGAACTCTTTTTAGTTATCATGTTTATCTTATTAAGAGAGTTTGCTTCTGTTGCATTGGTTGATATGTCTATGATAAAAATGCTACGTGCATAATGGTGCTTAGTAGTTCATGTTTTCTTATGGTTAGTCTCAAATAGCTGGGGGGTTCCCAATGTGTTATTGGAGTACCAACATGATTTGTTTGCTTATGATGTGGTATGGTTTAGTAGTATCTTCCTTCAAGAATTTATTTTGATTGACTTGGCGTATGCTCACGCATATTTAAGACTGTAAAGAAAGTCTGTCAAGCCTTGATGATCTTTTGTTTCTGAGTAGCGATATAACTTCCATGCCTGATTCAATGTTGCTTTGTCGCTCTGCATGATTATGACCGTCATTGCTCTCTTAGTTGGTCGCTCCCAGTCTTTTGCTAACCTTCGCCTGTACTAAGCGGACTGACTGCTTGTGCATCCAAAATCCTTTAAAACCAGTTATGCCATATGAGTCCACCATACCTTCCTATACATGGTATTTACCTGCCATTCCTAACGAAGACTTTCATGTACCATCTCGAAATTATTCAAAAAAAAAGCATTTCTATTTTGTGCGTCTGTTTTAGCTCATGAGGAAGTAGTAGTTAATTCATGATCTTTTTAAGTTGGACAAGCTTCACCCCGGGATTGCATGTCTAATGTGCAAACCATAATACGAGAAGGAACTGGCATAGAGTGCACCCGGCTCATAAAAGATAATACAACAAACAAACCCTCCTTCATGCTTTGTTCATGAGAAATCAGAAAACTTTGGCAGTGATAAACAAAGGAGATTAAGAGGATGTTGTGGTCCTCATTCGGGAGCCGTTCCTCGAAACTTGTCCAGCTCAAGAAGTGATTGATTTATCTGCTAGCATTCGTTGACGAAATATGCATATTCTAAAAAAAATATTATTACCTCTGTTTTTAAAACCAAGAGCTCTGGTACATGTTTTGTCTTTGTTTCCGACTAAGGGTTTTCAACCTTGCCAACAAAAGCCACGGTTCGAGAGTCTCCACCTTCTTTTAAAGCACCAACTACTGAGAGCATGATTGTCATTCTGAGTGTAATGTGCATTGTCCCAAAGTAGCATTGTCTTTTGTATGATTATGATATCGTTTACTCTGAAATTATTGTATCTAGTCATCACTTAAACCTTGGAGGTGCCCCTGCATTTATGTTTTGCTTCACTAAAGGGGACAAGCGAGATATCACTTTATCATATTTGCACACCATGCTCATTACAAATCTATTTGATGTTTCCGTGTCATGTTGTAAAACTTTCAGTTCTTTGTGATTTTCTCGTGAGGCAACTTAATTACTACAGACCCATTGTCTCAGTAAGCTTTTGTCATGTGACTATGAAAAGTCCTTATATGGTTAATAGCATGTCACCACAGAAATTATTCTTGTTATCATTTACCTACTCGAGGACGAGCAGAAATTAAGCTTGGGGATGTTGATACGTCCAAAACGTATCTATAATTTCTGCTTGCTCCATGCCTCTTTTGGGTGATATTGCTATGATATTTATACACTTCCATACACTTTTGATCATATTGGACTAACCTATTAACTCAGTGCACCCCAGTGCCAGTTTCTGTTTTCTGCTGTTTTTGTATTTCAGGTTTTCCCATTACGTAAATTGCCAGAAAAATTCCGGGAAAAATATATAAAAAATCAGCGTTCCGGAAGCTTCCATGCGGCCAAAGTAGGGCCGGAGGGGGCCCACAGGGGCTCCAGGCGGCCTGCCCGCGCCCCCCCCCCCCCCCGGCCGCGCCGGGGGGGCGCCTGGGCCCCCCAGGTCTCCGCTGGCGACCCCCTTTGGCATATATTTAACACCCGTCGAGGAAATCCTGATTCCAGACCCCTTTTCTCCAGACGCAATTCCGATCTCCGTCGCCATCGCCATCAAGCTTCGGGGGACCAGAATTCCTGTGCCGGCACCCTGCCGGGACGGGGAAGTGCCCCCGGATTCATCTCCCTCGATGTTGCTTCCTCCCTCCATGATGCGGGAGTAGTTCCTCCTCGGGGCTGAGGTTTCTACCAATAGCTATGTGGTCAATTCTCTCTCCCATGATGTGATCTTCGTTGTGATAATAGGCTATGTTAATCTAGGGTGATCCCATGATATTTCCCCTTCCTCTATGTATTGGATTGATGTACTCACTTGTCTTTATCTAGTATAATCCCCGAGACCAAGGTGACAGCGGTCTATTGGACATGGATTAGAAAAATATTTTCATGAGTGATTTCCTCTCTTGTGTGTCGATTGAAGATTGAGAGTCTCTTGGTGCTTGTCTTTGACTATCCTTTAGATATGTTGTGGTGATTGTGGGACTCTCTTTGGATGGCCGCGGTGACATTGGGAAATCCTTAGATTGAGAACTACGAACTTTTAGGTGTGCTTTTGTAGCCCTACATAATTCTCGTCCTCTCTTGACCACGAAGGAATGACCTCCGAGTGCCTCCCCTTTGCATGTTTTATGGGAAATATCATGTGATTCGATTATGTTAATGTTGTTGGGAGTTGCCACTAGTGAAAGTATGATCCCTAGGCCTTGTTTCCACCATTGCAATACCATTTGTGCTCACGTTTACCACTTGTTTGCTTGCTGCACTTTTTATTACAGATTTATATTACTTTGCTTTGCCACTCCTATCATCCATATTTTACCATCTCTTCGCCGAACTAGTGCACCTATACAACTCCTAGTTGTATTAGGTGTGTTGGGGACACAAGAGACTTCTTGTATCTTAGTTGCAGGGTTGCTTGAGAGAGACCATCTTCAACCTCTACTTCCCTGAGTTCGATAAACCTTAGGTCATCCACTTGAGGGAAATTGCTGCTGTCCTACAAACCTCTGCGCTTGGAGGCCCAACATAGTCTACAAGAGTAGAAGAGTGTGTAGACATCACAAGCCTGGTCGGCGCTTCGTCAACTTCGTCTTCGTCCATCTATGCATGCGCGGTGCTGGCAACAACGGTGCGTGCCTTCGTCCACGATGTGTCCCCGGGCTTGGCAAACCCGCCGTGACGCGTCGTCAACAATATCTTCTCCCCGGCGCACCACTAGTTCGACACCACTGCGCCCATGCTGACTCGGCGCCTCTTTGCGCCCGCGGCTCCACGACAACTTCCTCGACACCGACCACCCCGACTCGACATCGACCACGACATTCTTCGCACGGCTACCTCGACTACGGCTCCACCACCCACGCTCTCGGCTACCTCGACGAACGGCACAAAGGGCTACTGCCTGCTTGAGCAACCTCGTCGGTTTTCACTCCAACCACGACTCCGCGATGCATCGACCGTTACGACTGTGGGGGGAGGGGGGGTGTCCGTCGGCTTGCCTTCGGATTCTTCTCCAGTCTCACCGTCTGTGTTGCTACCGTTGTGATTGCGGGGGGATGTTGAGTATAATGTTTATTAGGAAAGACGAGATAGACTAGGATTTGTTCTGGCTTGTCTTCTACTCCAAGTAGATGATTGTACTCCTATATATATGCCCACGAGGCTCAAGCAATACAAAGAACTATTCCACCAAATCCCTCTCTCCCTTCTAACAAGGAAGATGGAGATGAGGATGGACATGAGCGGCGTTGGCATCTCGCCCTGTCGCGTCAGCGTGGCTTCCCCTGGCCCCGGCCACGGCCTCGACCTCTGCCCAGACTCGCTCATGGCTGCCTCCTCCTTGGTCTTCTTGGCAGTCAAAACAGTCCATTGCTGTGAATCCATAACATGGTCCTCATAAGCAAATCCACTGAAGAAATCAGTAGAGTTCAACCATAGTAGCGGCACTCCTACCGAATTGGTTCTTACACTACGAGTGATCAATTGAACAAAGCTGAAAATTAAAGCACCAAGAAGTCAGAATTAGCCATGCATGTACTTATTACTCCATTGCAGGCAAAAGAGAAGTATACTGTACTATGATATACCTTCAGTTAGTTGAGAGCCTTGCTTTGTCTCTGCTGATGGGGTTATGAGAAGGCTCACTGTTTGTTGGCTGCCAAATTCCAGGACTGGAGCGGAAGAAAGAACCTACAAGAAATCTCCGCACAAAGGAAAAGGAAGAACCGATCTCCCACCTGCGCATCATAAGAGTAGAGAGGAACCATCGCAGGCTGGCAGAATGCCAAACTGTGACCTTGAAGTAACCAGAGAAAGCATGAACACCGATTCCTTTGGGAGAATTAATCTGACAATGCAGAGATCTGTACTGAAATTGAATGTGAAATTCAAATTCAAATTGAGTAAAGTTTGTTGGAAAATTCTGAACACTTAGTCTGATGCTCTAATTCAAATTGAAATTTCAGAATGATGCAAAATCATTCTGATGCTCTGATGCAAAATCATGCAGTATAACTCTTGTAATTATTGTGATGCAAAACCATTACGTTGCTCCGATGCAAAGCCATTCTGATGCAAAACCACGCTAGAATCATGCAGTATAACTCCTGTAATTAATCTACTCTGATGCTCAGTGTTCAGAATAAACTTTTTAGATTAGGCTTGGAAGGCACAGACAGAAAATATAGCACTAGCATTTATCACAAATGTTTCTTTAGCACTGCATTTCTTTGTCATCAGCATAAAACTTTAGCACAAAACATTTCTTATTCATAAACTTTAGCACAGAACATTTCTTTGTCATGAGCATAGCACTGCATGATTGCCTTGAGGTGGTGGTGCTGGATGCTGAGCGCGACGAAGGCGGCCGGCCATGTAGCCACGGCTGCAGGAGACGAGTGATGACCGGCAGCAGTAGCCCCTGGCAGTGGACAAAAGCAGCTCCAGGAGGAAGTCGCGCCATCTTGGTAGTCCCGGCCGCAGATTGAGCGGCGCCGCTGCAGATCGGAGAAATCCCATTTTCGGGACGATGTGGAGCGACAGGGCGAGAGGAAGAGAGCACCGGCGACGCGCGCGAGGCGGCGAGGGAGAGGGCACCGGCGCCGGCGCGGGGGAGGGAGAGGAGGCGCGGCTCGGCGTGGTGGAGGGGACTGGGGCAACGTCTTTGAGCTGCGGCGAGGGGAGCGGCAACGCTGGTTTAGTCCCACATCGGCTAGCGAGGTGTAGCGGGACCAGCTTACAAGCCCCGCGCTGCTATGATGGTTGTCCCTTCGGAGACACCCAGTGAATTTGAATGATATGCTAAAAAAAAAAAATAGCATCTCGGCTGCATGCATCAGGATGAACGCTAGTAGCACTTTTTTTTTTGCCCCTCACGAGTTCTACTGTTTTACTGGCCAGTTCTTTTTGGCAGCTTCAATTCAAAAATAAACCGCCTCCACTCTACCTTCTCGCATCAGCCGTCTCTCTTATTTACTGAGGCTTCTAAATTAGTTCTT
Organism: Triticum dicoccoides; assembly: GCF_002162155.2. Lineage (NCBI taxonomy): Eukaryota > Viridiplantae > Streptophyta > Magnoliopsida > Poales > Poaceae > Triticum > Triticum dicoccoides. The sequence goes on from NC_041383.1 coordinate 33,064,269, forward strand.
ATTTTCAGATTTAAAATTTTTGGATTTCACACGCCATCTCACTACTAGGAAATAGCTTATAGATAGACGCTTACTAGTAGCGCGCTATTTTGACCCACGCTACTGTTAATTACTAGGAGCGCGCCACATTAACCACTCGCTACTAGTAAATACTCCTTCCGTAAACTAATATAAGAGCGTTTAGATCACTAAAGTAGTAGCGCATGGCAAAAAAACACGCTATTAAATAATCTCCCGTGGACATGGCATAGTAGTAGTGCGGGTGGCAAAACCTATGCTACTAGTAAGCGAATATATCTATAGCGAGGTGAGATACCCCACGCTAATAGTTCACCACCGCTCCACACCGCCGCCCCCCCCC
>NC_041383.1:33064907-33094024 GCF_002162155.2 Triticum dicoccoides
CCCCTCTGTCGATCTCCTCTCCCCACGATCTCCTCGCCGCCGCTACCACCCACGCCGGCTGGTTCCGGCGAGCTCCGGCCGCGCGCCACACGCCCCCAAGATCATCAAGCTCTGTCCCTCCGTCCCCTCCATCCAGATCCGTGTCTAAGGCCCGCACCTTTGCCCGCGGCTAGGGTTTCGGGCGCCTCCCGTGTTCTTGCCGGAATCCACCACAATCGGCGATGGCGAGGCCGGAGCTTGCAGGATCCATCATCGGCGGCAGCGGGGAGCCCTCGGGCGCCGCGTCCTCCACCCCGGCGTCTGATGGCAGGAGGATCCTGCGCACGCAGACCGCGGGCAACCTGGGCGAGTCCATCTTCGACAGCGAGGTGGTACCCTCCTCGCTCGTCGAGATCGCCCCCATCCTCCGCGTCGCCAACGAGGTCGAGGCCAGCAACCCGCGCGTCCCACGTACCTATGTAAGGCTCCTACTCTTCATCGCACATTCATGTTCTGTTAATTACTGTTACCAAGGCACGAAAGTAGAGCAGAGCAGATCCTCTTCTCTCTTTGTTAATTATACTTACTACTACCTTCGTGTCAGTTTACAAGTCCTGCGCGTATACCTAGGTTGCCAATTTTATCACCCCAATATAAACTATATAACACAAAAATTATACCTTTTGAAAGTGGAAACTCCGAAGTTTATGTTGGTATATTTTTTGTAATATATGACTTGTATTAGATTGGTCAAATTGACAACCTAAGGGTACGCACACGCCCTGTAAACTGAGAGAGAGGTAGTACTCACTGCTGTTGTATTCTATTAGCACCGAGTCTACCTGCATATTATATTCTTCATGCTGGAGTATAAGACTAGTGCTATCTTGCAGCCCGTAATAGTCCATGGATTGAATGTTAATTTATTCATTAAATAAGCCCATAATTCCCACTCTACCCAGCCGCACCACAGAGTAGTCAATGGGTTATCAAGGGGTACCTTTTTATTTTCCTAATTGACTTGCAGCTGGCAGACTGGTAATATACACTCACCCTCTCGGACCAGGATCGTCTGACGTACTGCACCCCTGATGTGGGGCCACTGACGTGTGGGCCCGGGGCCACCTGTCAGTGTGCCAACGGCACGTCAGGGGAGCTGCGTCCCACCCTCTCTGTATGCTCAATCTCAATACTGGAATGATTTTTTTGCTACCATGCAATATTGTTTGCCGGATATTTCTACATTGAATTACCCTAAATCATATGTGCAATTAAAGGTGTGTAATCCTGATGACATATGTTTGCTGTATTTCCTTGGAACTGTCATTTTCTGTTTGTGAATTAATCGCCAAATGAATGAGTGACAGTGTTGCTTCAGTGCCAAAACATGTCAAGTACTTTGTGTATTCCACGTATGCTATTGATACTTTTGCTTAGCTTGCTACAGTTGAACACTATATCATGTTATGTACTCTGGTCGTGGTTAGTAGAAAATAGTTTAACTTGCATTTGAGGTCCTAATGTTTGTATTGAGCTCTTGATCCTAAATAAATTTCCATAATTGTTCTCTCTTTCATAGAGTGCCTTATGATTATTCATATGCATTATTGTACTTTGTTCTAGCTAATGAAGACTTTTACCAATATTATCCTTTCCTGTGCCTCGAAACTATCAACCTGGCCCAGAGAATGATATTTTTTTAGGATTCATGGTTAATTTTGCCCTTTATTAGGCATTACTATTGATTCATGTGCATGTGCTAAAAAGAAAGAAAATACCCTACTGGATTTGGATGCGGACGCCAACTAACAAATTTTCACTTTTCGACGTGGGCGTAGGGGTGATTGACGTGGACTACTGCGGCCAGGTGGGCGTTGTGCTCTTCAACCACTCGGAGGCGGACTTCATCATGAAGCCTGGCGATCGCGCCGCACAGATGATCGTCAAGGTCATTGCAACACCGGAGGTCGCCGAGGTGGAGGACCTCAACGTCACCGTCCGGCGGGAGAGAGTGTTCGGATCCATCGACGTTTGAACTCCGAGCCTTGGTAGATACATCTAGAGAAGTGGTCTAGTTGTTTGCATCTGATGTTAAATGGGATCTCGTGATCTTGAGTTGAGATGTTCAATGTTGTATCCATGAATTCTGCAAGTGCTAAGATGGTTCTGTGAACTTAGTTTATTTACACTGGACGTGTCTTGATTTCCATCCATGAATATTGCATCTGACTTTTTGTTTTTTTAATTTCTAGTTAGTTAGTTGTAGCGTCGGTGAAAACTGGGGGGCTACTAGTACTTGGATAGTAGTAGCGTGGGTGTAAGTGGGGCCCTACTAGTACTTAGATAGTAGTAGCGTAGGTTCTGAATAGTGGTAGCGTGGGTGCACTGTGCTACTACTAACTTTTTTAGCTGTAGCGCGGGGTAAAAAACGCGATACTGCTAAAAGTTAGCTGTAGCGTCTTAGTAGTAGCGCGGGTACCCACGCTACTGGTATGCAAAAAACCTACGCTACTGGTAGTGTTTTTCCTAGTAGTTTCTTTTCAGCCCCTCACATGTACTACTGTTTTTATTGAAAGTTCCTCATATTTTCATTTCCATCTTTTCAGATCCTTACAACTGCCAAATTTAGGGTGGCAGGTTAACTGCCATTTTTTACTCTCGCACAAAAAGTTATAGTGACTGGTGTGATGATCTTTTCTCCAATTGTTTTGTGATCACACTTTTTTTGCCCCTCACGAGTTCTACTGCTTTTACTGGCCTGTTCTTTTTGGCAGCTTAAAAATAAGCCTCCTCCTCCCTAGCTTCTCGCATAAGCCATCTTCTTTTATTGAGGCTTTTAAACTAGTTCTTATTTTCAGATTCAAATTTTTTGAATTTCACGCGCCATCTTTTCAGCCCCTCACGTATACTACTGTTTTTATTGCAAGGTCCTCATATTTTCATTTCCATCTTTTCAGTTCCTTACAACTACCAAATTTAGGGTGGTAGGTTAACTATCAATTTTTACTCTTGAACAAAAAGTTATAGTGACTAGTGTGATGATCTTGTGCTTCTTGGGAGAGGTTTTCTAATTTCGTAGGTGCAAAATAGTAGTCATGTATATCTCTAATATATAGCTTGTATCAACATACTAGTTTAATATTATTAGTTGTGCTTTGGTTTGACAAAGAGGTGCCATTTTAAAGTTGGATAAGCAAGATTTTACAAAAAGGTCCTCATATTTCTCCTTTCCATATTTTCAGGTCCAAAATTTTAAGATTTCACGCCCCATCTTTTCAGCCCCTCGCGTATACTACTATTTTTATTGAAAGGTCCTCATAATTTCATTTTCATCTTATTAGATCCTTACAGCTACAAATTTAGGGTGGTAGGTTAACTACCAATTTTTACTCTTGAACAAAAAGTTACAGTGATTGGTGTAATGATCTTGTGTTTTTTGGGAGAGATTTTCTAATTACTCGGTGCAAAATCGTAGTCATGTATATCTCTAATAAATAACATGTATCAACATACTTGTTAAATATTATTAGTTGTGCTTTGGTATGACAGAGAGGTGTCATTTTGAAGTTGGATAAGCAAAGCGTTCTTGAATGTGAACCTGCCTATTTGTATTCAGCTATCTGAGGATGCACGATGCTCATTTCTATTGAGGTCTCCTCCTTTTTGATGATTCATACATTTGTTCTTTTCTTTTCGAAATGGCGGGATACATGTATTCATTAAGAAGAAAAAGAGTTGCTTGGTTAACTAGCGAAAACTGTGCAAAAATCAGATTGCCCGGTTAATTATGAAAAACCAGGCGAAAAAACAATCACAACCATTGAGCGGCACACATAGAGATACCCACGCACACCACTTCAAAGAGGGCCTCGCCGAGATAACATGTAGGCGTCATCGTCATCACTCTTCCCCTAGAGGCGTCATCACCATATCTAAACTCTGAGCAAACGACTCCAACTTCGCCGTAGACGATCGTCGACTCAACCCACTCCAAAGAGACTGTGTGGACCTGTATGAAGATCCGCCAAAACTCAGCCAACTGCGACCGAACAACGCAGCTCCTACTCTGAGAGAGAACTGCGATGGAGAATTAGGCAAGGCTGGCGCCGCTGAAGATCACTAAACAAACCACATACTGCCCGTCATCGTACGCCACCGGGACCCGCCACCGTAGTTACGACTTCATAGCAAAAAATCGGCCAAGGCAATCTCGTAGACACGGTGGAGAAGAGCCGACTACCTCAGCCATTGTCGGGTCTCTGACATCGCTCCCTTCGTCATCCTTGTCACGGAAGCTTGGACGCCAACACCGACGCCGATGACCGATGTAGAGAGCAACCTCGCAGCCACACGACACGAGGTTGACACGCTCGATGCTGCCGCCCAAGCTTTCCTCCCCACGCCCCGCGCAGCCTAACAACACCACCTTCCGGGCCGCCGCCCCGACATGCCACCCCTCATTCTTGAGCTCCAGCGCCGCACGGCCCGGATGCTCGCATCCCACGCTGCTCAGGACAGCCGCATGCACATATTCACCCACTTTGAATTCTTCTATCATGCCATCTTTTAACCTTTTCTTTGAATAATTTGGCATTTTCATAAGCTTGGGTTATCCATTCTCTAGTGAACTAATGTGAAACAACCTTTTTTCACCGGCAAGTTTGAAATCGTAATTGAGTTCTTTAATTGCTCAATATGCTTTATGTCCTAATTCAAGAGGTAAATGGCAGTTTTTCCATAAACCATTTTATAAGGAGATATACCCATAAGATTTTGAGAAGCAGTTCTATAAGCCCATAATGCATCGTCAAATTTCTTAGACTAATTCTTTCTAGATCTATTGACAGTATTTTGTAAAATTAATTTTATTTCTCTATTGCTCAATTCAACCTGACCACTAGATTGAGAGTGATAAGCAGATGCAGTTCTATGGTTGACATCATACTTAGCAAGCAGCTTATGGAATGCACCATGAATAAAATGTTAACCACCATCAGTCACTAAATATCTAGGGACTTCAAACCTTGGGAAAATAACTTCTTTAAACATTTTAATAGAGGTGTTATGATCTACACTACTAGTTGGAATAGCTTCTACCCACTTAGTAATGTAATCAACATCAACTAAAATATGTGTGTACCCATTAGAGGAAGGAAAAGGTCTCATGGTATCCGGGAGTTACACGACCTCATGGTCTAAGGAAAAGATACTTGACATTGGAAAACTCTAGCAAACGAACTAAACGATCTTATGTTATGTTTAGGATTGGGTCTTGTCCATCACATCATTCTCCCAATGATGTGATCTCGTTATCAATGACATCAAATGCCCATAGTCAGGAAACCATGACTATCTATTGATCAACGAGCTAGTCAACTAGAGGCTTACTAGGGACATGTTGGTGTCTGTTATTCACACATGTATTACGATTTCCGGATAACACAATTATAGCACGAATAAAGACAATTATCATGAACAAGGAAATATAATAATAATGCTTTTATTATTGCCTCTAGGGCATATTTCCAACAGTCTCCCACTTGCACTAGAGTCAATAATCTAGTTACATTGTGATGAATCGAACACCCATAGAGTTCTGGTGCTGATCATGCTTTGCCTTAGGGAGAGGTTTAGTCAACGGATCTGCGACATTCAGATCCGTGTGCACTTTACAAATCTCTATGTCTCCATCTTGAACATTTTCACGAATGGAGTTGAAGCGACGCTTGATGTGCCTGGTCTTCTTGTGAAACCTGGGCTCCTTGGCAAGTGCAATAGCTCCAGTGTTGTCACAGAAGAGTTTGATTGGCCCCGACGCATTGGGTATGACTCCGAGGTCGGTGATGAACTACGTCACCCAAATTGCTTCATGTGCTGCCTCCGAGGCTGCCATGTACTCCGCTTCACATGTAGATCCCGCCACGATGCTTTGCTTGCAACTGCACCAGCTTACTGCCCCACCATTCAAAATATACACATATCCGGTTTGTGACTTAGAGTCATCCAGATCTGTGTCGAAGCTAGCGTCGACGTAACCCTTTACGACGAGCTCTTCGTCACATCCATAAATGAGAAACATTTCCTTAGTCCTTTTCAGGTACTTCAGGATATTCTTGACCGTTGTCCAGTGTTCCTTGCCGGGATTACTTTGGTACCTTCCTACCAAACTTACGGCAAGATTTAGATCAGGTCTGGTACACAGCATGGCATACATAATAGAACCTATGGCTGAGGCATAGGGGATGACACTCATCTCTTCTATATCTTCTGCCGTGGTCGGACATTGAGCTGAGCTCAATTTCACACCTTGTAACACAGGTAAGAACCCCTTCTTAGATTGATCCATATTGAATTTCTTCAATGTCTTATCAAGGTATGTGCTTTGTGAAAGACCTATGAGGCGTCTTGATCTATCTCTATAGATCTTGATGCCTAATATATAAGCAGCTTTTCCAAGGTCCTTCATTGAAAAACTCTTATACAAGTAGGCCTTAATGCTGTCCAAGAGTTCTATATCATTTCCCATCCAAAGTATGTCATCTACATATAGTATGAGAAATGCTATAGAGCTCCCACTCACTTTCTTGTAAACGCAGGCTTCTCCATAAGTCTGCGTAAATCCAAACGCTTTGATCATCTCATCAAAGCGAATGTTCCAACTCCGAGATGCTTGCACCAGCCCATAAATCGAGCGTTGGAGCTTGCACACCTTGTCAGCATTCTTAGGATCGACAAAACCTTCCGGCTGCATCATATACAATTCTTCCTTAAGGAAACCATTAAGGAATGCCGTTTTGACGTCCATTTGCCATATTTCATAATCATAGAATGCGGCAATTGCTAACATGATTCGGACGGACTTCAACTTCGCTACCGGTGAGAAAGTCTCATCGTAGTCAACCCCTTGAACTTGTCGATAACCCTTAGCGACAAGCCGAGCTTTATAGATGGTCACATTACCATCCGCGTCTGTCTTCTTCTTAAAGATCCATTTATTTTCTATGGCTCGCCGTTCTATGGGCAAGTCAGTCAAAGTCCATACTTCGTTTTCATACATGGATCCTATCTCGGATTTCATGGCTTCTAGCCATTTGTCGGAATCCGGGTCCGCCATCGCTTCTTCATAGTTCAAAGGTTCACCGTTGTCTAACAACATGATTTCCAAGACAGGGTTGCCGTACCACTCTGGTGCGGAACGTGTCCTTGTGGACCTACGAATTTCAGTAGGAACTTGATCAGAAGCATCTTGATCATCATCATTAATTTCCTCTCTAGTCGGTGCAGGCACCTCAGAAACGTTTTCTTGAGTTGCGCCATTTTCCGGTTCAAGAGGTAACACTTCATCAAGTTCTACTTTCCTCCCACTTACTTCTTTCGAGAGAAACTCCTTCTCTAGAAAGGATCAATTCTTGGTAACAAAGATCTTGCCTTCGGATCTGAGGTAGAAGGTATACCCAATAGTTTCTTTAGGGTATCCTATGAAGACGCATTTTTCCGACTTGGGTTCGAGCTTTTCAGGTTGAAGTTTCTTGACATAAGCATCACATCCCCAAACTTTTAGAAACGACAGCTTAGGTTTCTTCCCAAACCATAATTCATATGGTGTCGTCTCAACGGATTTCGACGGAGCCCTATTTAAAGTGAATGCGGCAGTCTCTAAAGCATAGCCCCAAAAGGATAGCGGTAAATCGGTAAGAGACATCATAGATCGCACCATATCTAATAGAGTGCGATTACGACGTTCGGACACCCCATTACGCTGAGGTGTTCCAGGCGGCGTGAGTTGTGAAACTATTCCACATTTTCTTAAGTGTGTGCCAAATTCGTGACTCAAGTATTCTCCTCCACGATCTGATCGTAGAAACTTGATCTTTCTATCACGTTGATTTTCAACCTCACTCTCAAGTTCCTTGAACTTTTCAAAGGTCTCAGACTTGTGTTTCGTTAAGTAGATATACCCATATCTACTCAAGTCATCAGTGAGGGTGAGAACATAACGATAGCCACCGCGAGCCTCAACACTCATTGGACCGCACACATCGGTATGTATGATTTCCAATAAGTTGGTTGCTCGCTCCATTGTTCCTGAGAACGGAGTCTTGGTCATTTTACCCATGAGGCATGGTTCGCACGTGTCAAATGATTCGTAATCAAAAGACTCTAAAAGTCCATCTGCATGGAGCTTCTTCATGCGTTTGACACCTATGTGACCAAGGCGGCAGTGCCACAAGTATGTGGGACTATCATTATCAACTTTAACTCTTTTGGTATTCACACTATGAATATGTGTATCATCACGTACGAGATTCATTATGAATAAACCATTAACCATCGGAGCATGACCATAAAACATATTACTCATATAAATAGAACAACCATTATTCTCGGATTTAAATGAGTAGCCATCTCGAATTAAACGAGATCCAGACACAATGTTCATGCTCAGACTTGGCACTAAATAACAATTATTGAGGTTTAAAACTAATCCCGTAGGTAAATGTAGAGGTAGCGTGCCGACGGCGATCACATCGACCTTGGAACCATTCCCGACGCGCATCGTCACCTCGTCCTTCGCCAGTCTCCGTTTATTCCGCAGCTCCTGCTTTGAGTTACAAATGTGAGCAACTGCACCGGTATCAAATACCCAAGAGCTACTACGAGTACTGGTAAGGTACACATCAATTACATGTATATCACATATACCTTTTGTTTTGCCGGCCTTCTTGACCGCTAAGTATTTGGGGCAATTCCGCTTCCAGTGACCACTTCCCTTGCAATAAAAACACTCAGTCTCGGGCTTGGGTCCATTCTTTGGCTTCTTCCCGGCAACTTGCTTACCGGGCGCGGCAACTTCCTTGCCGTCCTTCTTGAAGTTCTTTTTACCCTTGCCCTTCCTGAACTTAGTGGTTTTATTCACCATCAACACTTGATGTTCCTTCTTGATTTCTACCTCTGCTGATTTCAGCATAGCATATACCTCAGGAATGGTCTTTACCATCCCCTGCATGTTGTAGTTCATCACAAAGCTCTTGTAGCTAGGTGGAAGCGACTGGAGGATTCTGTCAATGACCGCTTCATCCGGGAGATTAACTTCCAGTTGAGTTAAGCGGTTGTGCAACCCAGACATCTTGAGTATGTGTTCACTGACAGAACTATTTTCCTCCATCTTACAGCTAAAGAATTTGTCGGAGACTTCATATCTCTCGACCCGGGCATGAGCTTGGAAAACCATTTTCAGCTCTTCGAACATCTCATATGCTCCATGCCTCTCAAAACGCTTTTGGAGACCCGGCTCTAAGCTGTATAGCATGCCGCACTGAACGAGGGAGTAATCATCGCAACGTGATTGCCAAGCGTTCATAACGTCTTGTTCTGCAGGGAGAACAGGTGCGTCACCCAGCGGTGCTCGTAGGACATAATCTTTCTTGGCAGCTATGAGGATGATCCTCAGGTTCCGGACCCAGTCCGTATAGTTGCTGCCATCGTCTTTCAGCTTGGTTTTCTCTAGGAACGCGTTAAAGTTGAGGACTACGTTGGCCATTTGATCTACAAGACATATTGTAAATAATTTAGACTAAGTTCATGATAATTAAGTTCATCTAATCAAATTATTAATGAACTCCCACTTAGATAGACATCCCTCTTCCAGTCATCTAAGTACAACATGATCCGAGTCAACTAGGCCGTGTCCGATCATCACGTGAGACGGACTAATCAACATCGGTGAACATCTTCATGTTGATCGTATCTTCTATACGACTCATGCTCGACCTTTCGGTCTTCTGTGTTCCGAGGCCATGTCTGTACATTCTAGGCTCGTCAAGTCAACCTAAGTGTTTGCATGTGTAAATCTGTCTTACACCCGTTGTATGTGAACGTTAGAATCTATCACACCCGATCATCACGTGGTGCTTCGAAACAACAAACTGTCGCAACGGTGCACAGTTAGGGGGAACACTTCTTGAAATTATTATGAGGGATCATCTTATTTACCACCATCGTTCTAAGTAAACAAGATGCAAAACATGATAAACATCACATGCAATCAAATAATAAACGTGACATGATATGGCCAATATCACATAGCTCCTTTAATCTCCATCTTGGGGCTCCATGATCATCTTGTCACCGGCTTGACACCATGATCTCCATCATCGTGTATCCATGAAGTTGCTCGCCAACTATTACTTCTACTACTATGGCTAACGCGTTTAGCAATAAAGTAAAGTAATTTACATGGCGTTTCTCAATGACACGCAGGTCATACAAAAATAAAGACAACTCCTATGGCTCCTGCCGGTTGTCATACTCATCGACATGCAAGTCGTGATTCCTATTACAATAGCATGAACATCTCATACATCACATATAGATCATTCATCATTCATCACAACTTTGGCCATATCATATCACAAAGCACTTGCTGCAAAAACAAGTGAGACGTCCTCTAATTGTTGTTGCAAGTTTTTCGTGGCTGAATTAGGGTTCTAGCAAGAACGTTTTCTTACCTACGTTAAAGTCACAACGTGATTTGTCAACTTCTATTTACCCTTCATAAGGACCCTTTTCATCGAATCCGCTCGAACTAAAGTAGGAGAGACAGACACCCGCCAGCCACCTTATGCAACTAGTGCATGTTAGTCGGTGGAACCGGTCTCACGTAAGCGTACGTGTAAGGTTGGTCCGGGCCGCTTCATCCCACAATACCGCTGAAGCAAGATAAGAAGAGTAGCGGCAAGAAAGTTGACAACATCTACGCCCACAACAAATTGTGTTCTACTCGTGCAATAGAGAACTACGCATAAACCTAGCTCTGATACCACTGTTGGGGAACATTGCAGAAAACAAAAATTTTCCTACGGTTTCACCAAGATCCATCTATGAGTTCATCTAGCAACGAGTGATCGGATACATCTACATACCTTTGTAGATCACGAGCGGAAGCGTTCAAAAGAACGGGGATGAAGTAGTCGAACTCGACGTGATCCAAATCACCGAAGATCCTTAGCGCCGAACGTACGGCACCTCCGCGTTCAACACACGTACGGTCAGCGTAACGTCTCCTTCTTCTTGATCCAGCAAGGGGGGAGGAGAGGTTGAGGAAGATGGCTCCAGCAGCAGCACGACGGCGTGGTGATGGTGGAGCTGCAGTACTCCGGCAGGGCTTCGCCGAGCTCTATGGAGGAGGAGAAGGTGTTGGAGAGGGAGAGGGAGGCGCCAAGGCAAAGGGTGCGGCTGCCCCCCCTCCCCTCCCCCCTTTATATAGGCCTCTGGGGGGGCGCCGGTCCTGGGAGATCCGATCTCCCAAGGAGGGCGGCGGCCAGGGAGCCTCCCCCCCCAAGCCATCTAGGAGGTGCCTTCCACCACTAGGACTCCTCCCTTTTGGAACCCTAGGCGCATGGGCCCCTTGGGGCTGGTTCCCCTTGGCCCATCCAGGCCAAGGCGCACCCGCTAAGGCCCATGTGGCCCCCCGGGGCAGGTGGACCCCCGGGACCCCTCCGGTGGTCCTGTTACAATACCGATAACCCAGAAACTTGTCCCGATGGCCGAAACGGCACTTCCTATATATAATTCTTTACCTCCGGACCATTCCGTAAATCCTTGTGACGTCCGGGATCTCATCCGGGACTCCGAACAACATTCGGGTTACTGCACATACATATTCCTACAACCCTAGCGTCACCGAACCTTAAGTGTGTAGACCCTACGGGTTCGGGAGACATGCAGACATGACCGAGACGGCTCTCGGGCAATAATCAACAGTGGGATCTAGATACCCATGTTGGCTCCCACATGCCCCACGATGATCTCATCGGATGAACCACGATGTCGAGGATTCAAGCAACCCCATATGCAATTCCCTTTGTCAATCGATATGTTACTTGCATGAGATCTGATCGTCGGTATCCCAATACCTCGTTCAATCTCGTTACCGGCAAGTCACTTTACTCGTACCGTAATGCATGATCCCGTGACCAAACACTTGGTCACATTGAGCTCATAATGATGATGCATTACCGAGTGGGCCCAGTGATACCTCTCCGTCATACGGAGTGACAAATCCCAGTCTCGATCCGTGTCAACCCAACAGACACTTTCGGAGATACCCGTAGTATACCTTTATAGTCACCCAGTTCCGTTGTGACGTTTGGCACACCCAAAGCACTCCTACGGTATCCGGGAGTTACACGACCTCATGGTCTAAGGAAAAGATAATTGACATTGGAAAACTCTAGCAAACGAACTAAACGATCTTATGCTATGTTTAGGATTGGGTCTTGTCCATCACATCATTCTCCCAATGATGTGATCTCGTTATCAATGACATCAAATGCCCATAGTCAGGAAACCATGACTATCTATTGATCAACGAGCTAGGCAACTAGACGCTTACTAGGGACATGTTGGTGTCTGTTATTCACACATGTATTACGATTTCCGGATAACACAATTATAGCACGAATAAAGACAATTATCATGAACAAGGAAATATAATAATAATGCTTTTATTATTGCCTCTAGGGCATATTTCCAACAACTCATACGCACATAATTCAATCGACCGCCTCCGGGCACTGAGACATAGGGCTGTTACTTCCTCCGAAAAGGGCCTGAACTCGTAAACCTCGTGTGCTTACAACTCCTCCATAGCTAAGATCTAGCCTGTCCATTCATACCCCCCTACATTACTGTCAGAGTTAGAACCACGACAGTTGGCGCCCACCGTGGGGCTGGAGTCTTAGCGCCTAGTTGGAGAAGTTGCAATTTTTTCGATCTCTTTGATCATGGTTTCGGGCGGAGTTTTGGTGGAGGGCCGCGAGATCCGTCTCGACGCGCTCATGTTCATCGCCGACGACTCCGCTTGGCTTCAGGAAGCTCCACTTGACGTTGACGTGCTCCCCGTCCGCGGGGAGACGCACTTTCGTGCATGCGTCCGTGGTGTCTTTCGGCGACAGCCGTCGACCCAGTATCGGTCGGTTCCTGTGGCGTCCTCCCGCTCTGTCTCTCGCCGGCGCAAGCGCTCCGGTCGGTCGAGGCTTTAGAGGTGGGTGAAGCATGCAGTGGCCCGCCAGTCGGCCACCCCACAAGTCGCGGCGATCGAGCCCGATGAATCACTCTACGGCATGTTCGACCTGTCGACTGGCTCCGCAGAGACCGCGTTCGAATGCGACAGCAGTAACCCAGCGGCGGAGGTTTTGGTAATCGATGGACCATGCAGTCCTCCCGGTTTCCCCCGCACCGACGGAGGCGCAGGGGGAGCGACCCGTCGCATCCCCATGAGGAGTATCTCCCCAAGCCTCTCACATTGTTGCAGAGGGAGGAACTTCGTCGCCGGAACATGGATGCACTTCACACTCCTATAGTTGGAGAAACCCCTGAGGCCCGTGCCTTGGAGGATGCGCGCTTAGCTAACTTGGCTAAGCGCACTCGACTGGAGAACCTCCAGCAAGCACTCGATGAGCGGGCGCGTCAACGGGTTCCAGACTCCAGTCGACGTCAGCTCTTTCCGCCCCCGCAGGTATATCGAACTTCGATTAAAAATTAGGCAGCTGTAGCCCGTGTAGCAGAGTCAATTCAGCCCTCCCAGTCAGAGGCTGGCAGAGGCTTGTTGCAAATCAGAGCGTTGCTCCGGGCAGCAGGAGACCAAAATTCCGCTGTTTCCCAGTCGCGGAACAGGATCCATAGCCGATCTGTTGCAGTAGACACAGTCCAGTTGGCTCACAGCCCAAGATCGCCCCCGAGGCGAGAGGGACGTGGAGACCGGCGTGATCAGAATAGAAGGAATGAGCAGTATGATCACTGATTCGATCGTGACGATCGACGTTGAGTACCCACCCCTCCCCCGAGGAGTGGATCGTATGTGCCTCGACAACAAGATGACAGACACCCTCATAGTGTTGGGCGGAGGACTCCTGTTGACCCTAGAGAACCAGGCTTTGATGCAAGATCTATTCTCGTTCAGGGTTTGGTCGACAGGAACAGGGCTCACCGAGAAGGTCACGGCAGGGATGCACCCACCAGTAGCAGAGTACATGTCTCAGGGCCAGAGTGTTTCAGTCGAGCCATCAGAGACGCTGTGATTCCTCCCAACTTTAGGTTGGCGACAGGAGTTAGTAAGTTCACTGGTGAGTCCAAGCCCGATACTTGGCTCGAAGACTACCGAGTGGTTGTCCAGATTGGCGGTGGCAATGATGAGGTGGCCATGAAGCACCTACCCCTTATGTTAGAGGGCTCGGCCAGAGCGTGGCTAAATCAGTTAGCACCCAGCAGCATTTACACTTGGGAGGATCTCTCCCGAGTGTTTGTCACAACATTTGAGGGAACATGCAAGCGGCCTGCAGGTCTCACGGAACTGGGGTCTAGCATGCAGAAACCGAATGAAACTCTGAGGGATTACATCCAGAGGTGGATTACATTGCATCACACCGTTGAAAATGTGCCAGATCATCAAGCAGTTTGTGCCTTTAAAGAAGGCGTTAAGAACAGAGAATTGAATATGAAGTTCGGTCGAACCGCAGAAATGTCTCTGAATCAGATGATGGAGATCGCCACCAAATACGCTAATGGTGAAGATGAGGAGCGACTCCGGAGTGGCAAGCATAAGTCAGTCGCCCAGGAAACCGGAGGAAATTCCAGTCGGAAACAGAAGCGGAAAGTCAAGCCAGCTGCTCCTGGAGAGGCCCTGGCCATAACCCAAGGAAAGTTTAAGGGAAAACCCAAAGGACCTGGGAACCCCAAGAAAGTTAAAGACCAAGATGGAAATGATGTTTTGGATCTGCCGTGTCACATCCACACCAAGAAAGATGAAGAGGGTAATCTCATTTACCCAAAGCATACCACTCGACAGTGTCGGCTCCTGATCCAGCAATTCCAGGGCAAACAGTCCAAAGATAAAGAGAAGGAGTCAAATAAAGTTGAGGACAAGGAAGATAGTGATGGATACCCCCAGGTCAATTCCACCTTGATGATTTTTGCTGATGTTGAAAGCAAAAGTCGACTGAAAGTTATCAACCGTGAAGTGAATATGGTTGCTCCGGCGACACCCAGTTATCTGAAGTGGTCTCAGACTGCCATCACATTCGACCAGTCTGATCACCCTACGCATATTGCCACCCCTGGGAGGCAAGCTTTGGTGGTCGACCCAGTTGTCGAACGCACTCGACTGACCAAGGTCTTGATGGATGGTGGTAGTGGTTTGAACATACTGTATGCAGAGACATTGAAAGGGATGGGCATTCCGATGTCCAGACTCAGCAGCAGCAACATGAGTTTCCATGGGGTCATCCCTGGGAAGAAAGCCGAGTCACTCGGCCAAATTGCTCTTGATGTGGTTTTCGGTGATTCCAAGAATTACCGCAAGGAAAAGTTAACATTCGAAGTTGTGGATTTCCAGAGTGCTTATCACGCTATTTTAGGCAGGCCAGCTTATGCACACTTCATGGCTCGACCATGTTATGTGTATCTCAAATTGAAGATGCCCGGTCCCAAAGGTGTGATCACTATTATGGGCAATCGGAAGAAGGCAGAAGAGTGTTTTCAGAAAGGCTCAAAGATTGCTGATGCTCAGATGGCAGTGGTCGAGCTGCAAGATTATCAGAAGACTGCAGATCCGAGTGAGTTGCTGTGAGCCAAGAAGCCTGCTTCAGAATCAGTTTTTCAGTCGTCCGGTGAAACGAAGCCAGGTCACATTCACCCGACCGATCCCAATGCTGCTCCGACTCATATTTCAACGACACTCGACTCTAAATAGGAAGATGCGCTCATCCAGTTCCTCTGTGACAACTGGGACATCTTCGCATGGAAACCTTCTGACATGCCTGGAGTTCCCAGGGGGCTGGCTGAGCACCGTCTACGAGTCGACCCAAAAGCTAAACCTGTCAAAGAACATCTCCGCCATCCAGAAGAGAAAGGCCATTGGCCAGGAGGTGGCTCAGCTCCAAGCAGCGGAGTTTATCCGAGAGATTTACCACTCCGAGTAGCTCGCCAATGTTGTCATGGTCCCCAGAAAGGACAAGTCACTTCGCATGTGCATTGACTTTAAGCATGTCAATCGGGCCTGCCCGAAAGATCATTTTCCTCTCCCCCGCATCGACCAAATAGTTGACTTGACTGCGGGATGCGAGCATTTGTCTTTTCTAGACGCCTATTCCGGGTACCATCAGATCCGTCTTTACGGGCGCGACGAGATCAAAACAGCTTTCATCACTCCATTCGGGTGCTTCTGTTATATCACCATGCCATTCGGCCTCAAGAATGCCGGAGCCACGTTCAGGAGGATGATTCAGAAATGTTTGCTCACTCAAATCAGTCGGAATGTGGAAGCATACATGGATGATATTGTGGTCAAGTCACGGAAGGGTTCCGACCTGCTGACTGACCTTGCTGAAACCTTTGCCAACCTCAGGAGGTATGATATCAAGCTCAACCCATCAAAATGCACATTCGGAGTTCCAGGTGGAAAGTTACTTGGTTTTATCGTTTCCAAACGGGGAATCGACGCCAATCCAGAAAAGGTTGGAACTATACTCTGGATGAAGTGTCCTGTGCGTGTGCACGATGTCCAGAAACTTACAGGTTGCTTGGCCACTTTAAGTCGATTCATCTCTCGCCTCGGTGAAAAGGCATTGCCTCTTTACCGAATGATGAAGAAGTCAGACAAGTTCGAGTGGACTCCAGAAGCTGATGCAGCGTTTGCAGATCTCAAAGCCCCGCTCTCCACCCAGCCGGTGGTTGCTGCCCCAATCAGCAAAGAGCCTTTGCTGCTTTACATTGCAACCACAGGACAAGTTGTCAGTACAGTACTTACGGTCGAGCGGGAAGAAGAAGGAAAGGCCTTCAAAGTTCGATGCCCAGTATATTATGTTTCTGAAGTTTTGACTCCAACAAAGCAAAGATATCCTCATTACCAGAAGCTTGTATATGGGATTTATATGACCACGAATAAGGTTGCACATTACTTCTCTGATCATTCCATTACAGTCGTCAGCGACGCCCCGCTGTTAGAGATTTTGCACAACAGAGATGCAACTGGTCGAGTGGCAAAATGGGCGATTGAACTTCTTCCCCTAGATATCAAGTTTGAGGCAAATAAAGCTATCAAGTACCAAGCAATTGCAGATTTCGTCGCCGAGTGGATTGAACAGCAACTTCCGACTCAAGTTCACTCGGAGCACTGGACCATGTTCTTCGATGGATCTAAGATGCTGAATGGTTCCAGTGCTGGGGTAGTATTGGTTTCCCCCCGAGGAGATAAGCTCAGATATGTTCTCCAGATTCACTTCGATTCCTCCAATAACGAAGCAGAATATGAAGCACTTTTGTATGGGTTGCGCATGGCCATTTCACTCGGTGTCTGTCGCCTCATGGTCTATGGCGACTCAGATTTGGTGGTTAATCAGGTGATGAAGGAGTGGGATGTCAGAAGTCCAGCTATGACTGGTTATTGCAATGAAGTGAGAAAGTTAGAGAAGAAATTTGAGGGGTTAGAGCTTCATCACATCCCCCGACTGAAAAATCAAGCAGCTGATGATTTGGCAAAGATAGGCTCCAAGAGAGAGGCCATTCCCAGCAATGTGTTTTTGGAGCACATCCACTCGCCGTCAGTCCAGGAAGATCCTTTTACAGATGAAGCCCCGCAGCCAAAGAGCGCCACGGATCCGACTGAAGTCGAAATTCCAGCAGTGGTCGACCTAACCATGGAAGTCTTGGCAATCACGCCCGACTGTACGTTACCGTACATCGCGTATATCCTGAGGAAAGAACTCCCGGAGGACGAGGAAGAGGCTCGACAGATCGTCCGTTGATCCAAGGCGTTTACAATCATAAAGGGACAGTTGTATAGAGAAAGCGCGACTGGAGTCGGTCAGAAGTGTATAACACCAGAAGAAGGTCAGATAATCCTTGATGATATCCACTCGGGGACCTGTGGTCACCATGCGTCCTCTCGGACCATTGTGGCTAAAGCATACTGAGCGGGATTCTACTGGCCAAGAGCAAATGAAATGGCAAAAGAGATAGTCGACAAGTGTGAAGGGTGCCAGTTCTACTCCAATATGTCGCACAAACCTGCATCAGCCCTGAAGACCATTCCACTCGTCTGGCCTTTCGCTGTTTGGGGACTGAATATGGTTGGACCATTGAGAACGGGCAGGAGCGGGTTCACACATGTGCTTGTGGCAGTCGACAAGTTCACCAAATGGATTGATGCTAAGCCTATCAAGAATCTTGATGCTTGCACTGCCATCAGTTTCATCAGGGAGTTAACATTCAGATATGGAGTCCCGCATAGCATCAACACTGACAATGGATCGAACTTTGATTCAGACAAGTTCAGAGCTTTTTGCGCCTCTCAAGGCACACGAGTCGACTACGCGTCGGTCGCCCACCCCCAGTCGAACGGACAAGCGGAAAGGGCAAATGGTCTGATTCTGAAAGGGCTGAAACCTCGGCTGATGCGTGATCTCAAGCACACAGCAGGAGCATGGGTCGACGAGCTTCCGTCAGTTCTTTGGGGATTGAGGACCACCCCGAATTGGTCGACTGGAAGAACCCCGTTCTTTCTGGTCTACGGAGCGGAAGCAGTCTTGCCGAGTGATCTGCTTCACAACGCACCCCCAGTCGAGCTCTACTCTGAAGAGGAAGTAGAACAAGCCCGACAGGACGCAGTCGACCTCCTGGAAGATGAAAGAGAAATGGCTATGATACAATCGACCATTTATCAACAAGACTTGCGTTGATTCAATGCCAGAAATTTGAAGAGTCGATGTAGGATCGAAAGTATGTCTAGAGGGGGGGTGATTAGACTACTTGACAATATAAAAATTATGCCTTTTGACAAAGACAAGTTTTTGGCAGATTCACAATTATGATCAAGTCAAGCATCACCCTACACATGCAATTCTAGAGTATAGGCAGCGGAAAGTAAATTGCACATGTAGTAAAGAGAGGTGGAGAAGAGCAAACGCAATTTTGGAGACGCGGTGATTTTTCTCGTGGTTCCGATAGGTGGTGCTATCGTACTTCCACGTTGATGGAGACTTCAACCCACGGAGGGTAACGGCTGCGAGAGTCCACGGAGGGCTCCACCCACGAAGGGTCCATGAAGAAGCAACCTTGTCTATGCCATCATGGCCTACGCCCACGGAGGGCTAGCCTTACTCGGGGTAGATCTTCACGAAGTAGGCGATCTCCTTGCCCTTACAAACTTCTTGGTTCAACTCCACATCTCGACGGAGGCTCCCAAGCGACACCTAACCAATCTAGGAGGCACCACCCTCCAAAAGGTAATAGATGGTGTTGATGATGATGAACTCCTTGCTCTTGTGCTTCAAATGATAATCTCCCCAACACTCAACTCTCCTCACTGATTTGGCTGTGGTGGAAGAAAGGATTGAGTGGAAAGCAACTTGGGAAGGCTAGAGATCAAGCTTCATATGGTGGGAGTGGAGCAACTTGATCTCAACACAAGGGTAGGTAGTTCTCTTCTCAGAAATGTAAGGTAGGAGTGGTAGTTCCTTCTGATGGCTCTCTCCACGAATGAAGAGGGGGCGGAGGGGTATTTATAGCCTCCACACAAAATCCAACCGTTACACACATTTGACCAATCTCGGTGGGACCGAAGTTGACAACTTGGTGAGACCGAAAGTTCAAATCATGTGAACGTTGGGATTTTCGGTGGGACCGAAAATACAATCTCGGTTTGTCCGATTCGTGCAAAGACAGGAGCTTGCCAATCTCGGTGGGACCGACTTCATCATCTCGGTGACACCGATTTGATGACAGAAGGTTACAGAAGCTTGGCAACTCAAGTTTCGGTGAGACTGAGTTCTGAATCGGAAAATCCGAGTTTTCTAGGGTTTGGCTTTATGGCTGAGGTGGTTCATCTCGGTGTGACTGAGTTTGGAATATCGGTGGGACCGAGATTACTTATGAGTGTATATGGCAGTGAAAGTTGGTGATAGTTTAGGAGATGTATCACTAAGCACTTTGAGCAACCAGATCATCATCATAACCTCATCCCCTTTTAATAGTATTGGCTTTCCTATGGACTCAATGTGATCTTGGATCACTAAACCAAAAATGGAGTCTTGAGCTTTTGCCAATGCTTGCTTTAGCATTTTGAGGGGTCCACTTCTTCAGTCCTTGCCATACCCATATCACTGAACTTTCTGAAATGATTCTCAAGTAACTATTAGTTCAATGATATATATGTTGTTATTAATTACCAAAACCACCCGGGGATTAGTTGCACTTTCAATCTCCCCCTTTTTGGTAATTGATGACAACATATAGATCAAAGCTTCGACAAAGGATATAATCAATGAATAATATCGTCGCTTTGAGAAGTATGTGATAAGCAAGAGCTCCCCCTAAATTTGTGCATTATTTAAGATTTGCGTTTGAATGCAAATGCACAATCGATTAGGATCATGGGTCACTCTTCCATGTCACATACATCTTGGTGGAGCGCACAAAATGATAAGAATGAACAACATGCACCCAATCACCAAGACATGAGTAAATGGTCATACAAGATAGGAATAGCATATGATAAGCATTAAGCACACATTAAAGCATAGTACGACCAAGCACTCATTAAAGTAGAATGAAACGTAGTATCAAACACACTGAATGTTTCGAAAACCAAAAGTATCTCAAAGAAACCACAAATGAACGAAAGAGCAAAAGCGCAAAGACAACAGCACTCTCTCTCTCGAAGTCCTATGATCTATACAATTTCTCCCCCTTTGGCAACAAGTTACCAAAAAGTTCGAAAAGGCATAGAGCTAAGCGTCACTGGGGACTCTACTGGCGGCTCCCGTCTGGGTTGATGTTGGAGTTGATATGACAGCATCGGCGAAGACTTCAGCTGATGTCTGTGCTGGAGGAGTGGTCACTGGAGCTGGAGTTGGAGCAACTGATGGAACTGTGGGAGGTGCTGAAGCTGTAGTCCTGGTGTCTGTCACTGGAATAGCAGCTGATCGGGGTCCTGTGGGAACCGGAGCAGTCTGTTGATAAGCATCCTGGACTAAGTCATCCTGCATCTCACGCATAAGCTCTTCCTTCTCCCTCTTTGCTTCCTCAATGTCTGCCTCAAGCTTGTTGACAGTTACTTGCACTTCAGTCAGCTTCACGTCCAGAGCGTGGATCTTGTCTTCAACAATCCTCTCTAGGCTCTCCTGAGACTGTACAATGCTGGCCAGGCGTTGTTCAATCCTTTGGGTAGCTTCAAGGAGCTGCTCTCCGACACTCTTTGGTTTAGCTGCTGCTGCTGCTGCTTCCTTGTCAGCTTTGGCTTTCTTGGCAGCTTCAATCTTGGCTTGACCTTCAACTGATGTTGGATCCTCCTCATCCATCACAACAACATTGTCCTCATGCTCAGGCTGCAGTGGTAAGTGTTCTCTATCCAACAAGAATGTGCCCGTGCCAAACTTGGCATTGATAAGCATCTGAATCTGCGGGGCAAATCCACACGACCTTTTCTGGTCAGCTGCAGTCCTCTTAATGGTTTCTACCATCAAGTCCATCACCTTGAAAGGTGCTTTCTCATCAAGTATATGCAGCATGTTGATAGAGTATCCTCTGATCATGCGATGATCTCTAGACTTGGGCATCAAGGTATGCCTCAATATAGTATTAGTGGTAGGTAGGCCTGCCTGGAGATAGTACACTGAGCCGAGCTTCCAGATTCCCAAATCCTTGGCTGGAACCTCTTTGTACATGTTCTTCATGGATTCATGATTCTTCTTTGGAATACCATATACATCAATATCATCCTCTCTTTGCACTGGAGCATTCAGAAGTTCTGCCCATTCTTCAACAGAAGAAGAAAATCTTTGACCTTCAGTCATCCATGTAATCTTTCCATCTGGATAGAAATGAGCTGTGGCATAGAATTGCATAATCATCTCATCGTTCCAATTTGTCAACTTCTGACCTACAAAGTCTGCAACACCACATGCAGTGAAACTTTCATGCACATGTGGAAAGAAATCTCTGTGCTCTTCGCTGTCAATGTACTTCCAGTCAACGTATCTGGTGTCTGCGACTATGGGCTTCTTGTCCATCAGCACGGTCTCATAGAAGTCCTGCTGCTCTCTGGTGTGAAATCTGGGATCTACAGCAGTTCTTCTTCTCACGGCATATGGGTCAGATTGTCTCCATAGCCTGAGACCTCTATCTTTCCTTGCCTTCATATCCTCAGCTTGAGGATGAGCACCATTATGTAGTGGCAATTTCTGACGAAGTTTCAGCAAAACTGGTCCTTCATCATCTGACACAGCTGGTGGCACATCATCCTTGTTCTTTTCAGATGCTGGAATGTTCCTGACTGTCTTCTTTGGCTTAGCAGCAGGCTTTGCTGGAGCTGCCTTGACTGGAGCAGATTGCTTGGGCTTTGAAGTGGCTCCAGCCTTGATGGCATCACCCATGAGCTTAGGCTTCTGAGGAGGCTGGGGTGCTTCCTCATCCTCATCTTCTTCTGCTGCATCATCATGCACTAATCTCTTTCTCTTGGAAGTTTTCTTCACTTTGCTTGCAGCTTCTTCCAAATTCAGCTTCTTGGCAACAGTTGACTGCTTGACTTTTCTGGTGCCCTTCTTAGTTTGCTGACCTTGTGGCTCTTTGGCAACAACTTTCCTCTTGGGCTTTGAGGTGACCTCTTCCTCAACGACAAAATCTGAGTCTTCATCATCTGAGTTCCTCTTCTTTCTGGCTCTGGTGGCTGCAGGAGGTAAGCCACTTTGTGTACTCCTCTCACCATCATCTGATGAGCTGCTAGGATCAGGACTAGTGCCTACCTCTGGAATATCTGCAATGGGTGTCTCTGACCTGTTCTGACTGTCACTGGCATCTGACATGGCTGACAACCTGTGAATAGATAAGGTGTAGGCAGAGTAGAAGAGTCATCACAAACTGCAGAAGTTTTTGCAAAAAAAATGAGTTCAAATTCCAGTATTAGGTTTTCACAGAAGACATTTCGGTCAGACCGAGTTTAAAATTTGGTGAATCCGAAGTGTTTAAACAGAAGCTTTCACACCACTTTCGGTTGGACCGAAGTGGGTTTCGGTCCTGCCGAAAACACTAGGGTTTCACAGAATCCTCATTTCGGTCACACCGATTTGCACAACTCGGTTGGACCGAAGGGTGCAGTGCAATGGCCATAGGCCAAATCGGTCATACCGAAAATGTAAAATCGGTCTCACCGAGATGTGTTCGGCGGAAACCTAACCCTAAAACTTTTACTCGAATCTAGTCCAAACGAACTAATCTGGTGTTCAGGAAGATTTCAATTGTGGCAAGATACTAGGCAAACCAAACGTGCATTGAATCGGAGATGGGAGCACGAGTGGGATCAAAACTCACCCTAACTTGGTGGAGTTTCTCTACGGCGGCAACGGCGCGGAGAAGATGTCCGTTGACGGCGACGGAGACCTGCGGCGAGGGCGCACAGGCGACGACGGCGACGATCCGGAGACCAAGGCGACGGCAGCAAGGGGTGTGGGGGCGAAGCGTTTGAAGGAGAAATCAACGCGCGCGGCCCTCGGAGTATATATACCCCTTTGCTATCGGTGGGACCGAGTTGTAAAACTCGGTGGCACCGAGATGGATAACTGCAGGGCAGTTATGCACTTCGGTCACGCCGAAAATCACAACTCGGTTTCACCGAGGTGAAAACCTAGATCAGTCTAAATGCTTTCGGTTCGACCGAGTTTGAGTGAGTTGGTCTGACCGAAATCACTTAGAAGGTTTTGGAAGTTAGCCTTTGACGGATCGGTGGCTCCGAGTGCTCCTCACTCGGAGGGTCCGAAAATGACTTGTTCAAAGTTTGTGATGTAAGCATGAATAGAGTTTTGAGACAAAAAAGCATAGATAGCTAGGGGAGGTACTTAGGCATTCTTGTCCATCCATTTGGTCAGGAAAAATCAAAACGACCAAAACAACAAATGGATGTCCTTGAATGGATAAAATCATGCATCCAACATGCTCACACAATAAGATAGCAAATGAAATATGTGTCAAACATGCACAATCAAATCTCTAGCTACTAACACACAATTTGTCGATGACTAGGTCATCTTTATATGAGTATATTGACTTAGGAGACAAATGAGAACATTTGATCATAGGTCATACTCATCGTTTAAGCACAAGTGGGGTTACCACTTTTACATAAAGCATTGATGTGTTCACATCATTTGAAGATGCTCTAGCTCAATTTCTAGAGCAAAGCTCCCCATAGATGTGAGAACCCCTTTTAAAGGGTCAAACTAACCTTGGGTTGTCTTAGAAGACTTCATGTAGATGTTGAAGATGTGGACGCTCAATGTTGATGAAGATCATCAAGAGTTGGGAGCAATCCTTTGGATTCGGGCACTTTCAATACCTACATGGGTTAGTCCCACAAGGAACAAACAAGGATATCCATGGACATAGATTGAAGTTCACAATAGATGATGTCCATGAAAGCAATGATTACCTTGTCCCTTGACTTACCAACAAGAGGGTTTGTGACTCCATGAACTAGTGCACAATGTGGAAGTTGATTGCACAAGTTTTTGCCAAAATGAATGTGAGTGAAGTATGTTGGCGGAGTCACCCTCAAGAACTCTCTAGTTCTTCTTCTTCGGGATCCACATCATCTTGATGGGAATCCTTGGGGTTGTAGTTGAGCTTGACGAAGTAGAACTTGACGTTTCCTTGGGAACCCACTTGACCATGGCTTGAGGTGCTTCAACAAATGCATCAATCTCCTCTTGAAGCTTGTCCTTGCCTTTTAGCTTGTGGTCTTGTGGTGGAAGGTCATCTTGAGCTTGTTCCACATTGGAAGAAGTAGGATCATACTTCTCCTTTTGAAGAACAAACTGTGGAGTAGGATATTGACCTTCTTCCCATTCAACACCTTCGGCGTTGAACTTTCGCTCAAAACCAATTCCTTGATTCTTCCGGTGCCTTCCTTGCTTGCGAACAATTTCCTCAAAGTTCTTGCTTCCGGCGAGGCTCTTGTAGACACCTTTCTCTATAATCCCTTTCAATAAACTATTTTCTTGCTCAAGTGTAACTTGGCTTGAAACATTGTTAGTGGAATCAAGAGAACTACTAGAAGCAACAATATTGGATTTAGCATGGTTATTGTTACTACTAGATGAAGAATTTTTCTTATGCTTGTCATGCTTAGTCTTAATGGGTGGCAAGAAATTAGACAAGAGAAGTCGTTTGGCAAGATATGAAGAACTCTTCTTTCGAAGATCGTCATTGATTGCTTTTAGAAACTCATGTTCTTGCTCTAGAGTGAGCTTCTCGAAGCGTAGCTTCTCATGAGATCTTAGGACCTCTCTATGATCTTCTTGAGTTGTTTCATGAGCTAACTTAAGAGTGTTTAGTTCTTTAGTTAGACACTCAATCTCCTTCATAGCATTGTCATTCGACTCTTCTCGACTATAAGGACTACTAGCATGTTCATCATTACTAGGTTCATTAGATTTATCATGTAAGAGCTCATCTTCACCAAGCAAGTCATCCTCATCACTATTGAAGTCAATGAATTCAGGGTGTGATACCTTGGGGCCTTTAGCCATGAAGCATCTTCCAATTCCCTCATTTGGTGAATCAAATAAGTCGTAGGAGTTGGAGTTGGAGGATACGAGAGCAAGACCGGCAACACCTTCATCTTGACTGTAGTCGGAGTTGGAGTGATAGCTTCTTTCGGATTGATTGTCGGAGTCGGAGCCGGAGACCCATTCACCTACATGAGCTTGATGTTTTCTTCTTGTGTAGCTCCTTGATGACTTGTCTTTCCTCTCCGAATCCTTGCTTCTCCGAGAGGGTCTTCGTTCATAACGATCATCTCTACTCCTTCTCTCTTTCCGAGGTGACTCATCTCTTGAGCTTCTTCTTCTTGGAGATTCTTCTCTTCTCTTGTGGGGAGCCGAACACTCATTTGAGTAGTGTCCGGGTCTTCCACAATTGTAGCAGTTTCGATCACGACTAGAAGATCTCTTTTCATCATATGATCTAGACTTTGAGCTTCTCTCTTTGCTTCTACTCTTGTAGAATTTGTTGAAGTTCTTGACCATTAGGCTTATCTCTTCATTGGAAACTAGCTTGTCACTTGAGGTTGTGGGAGCATCACTTGTAGCTTTGTAAGCACCACTTGACTTGTTGTGAAGCTCTTCCTTATCCTTAAGTGTCATCTCATGAGCAACAATTCTTCCAATGACTTCGGTTGGCTTGAGATTCTTGTAGTTTGGCATCATTTGGATCAAAGTGCACACGGTGTCATACTTTCCATCCAAAGCTCTGAGAATCTTCTTGATGATGAATCGGTCGGTCATTTCTTCGCTTCCTAAGCCGGCAATCTCATTGGTGATGAGAGCAAGCCTAGAGTACATTTCAGCGACTCCTTCACCTTCCTTCATCTTGAACTTGTCAAGTTGACCTTGAAGAACATCTAGCTTTGATTCCTTCACGGACTCGGTACCTTCGTGCATTTCAACCAAATATCCCAAATCTCTTTTGCATTCTCAAGACGGCTGATTTTGTTGAACTCCTCGGGACACAAGGCATTGAAGAGAATGTCACAAGCTTGAGCATTGTTTTGCAACATCCGCAATTCTTCCGTTGTAGCTTCGCGATCCGGAACTTTTCCTTCCTCGAAGAATTCACCTTGCATACCAACACAAATAATGCCCCATGCGGCTGGGTTATGGCCAAGAATATGCATTTTCATTTTATGCTTCCAACTAGCAAAATTTGTACCATCAAAGTAAGGACCTCTACGAAAATTACCCTCACTAGACGCCATACTCTCCTAGGTTGTGAAACCAAGCTTATGGAGTCCAATGCAATGGAAACCAATACAATGGAGACCAAAGCTCTGATACCACTTGTAGGATCGAAAGTATGTCTAGAGGGGGGGTGATTAGACTACTTGACAATATAAAAATTATGCCTTTTGACAAAGACAAGTTTTTGGCAGATTCACAATTATGATCAAGTCAAGCATCACCCTACACATGCAATTCTAGAGTATAGGCAGCGGAAAGTAAATTGCACATGTAGTAAAGAGAGGTGGAGAAGAGCAAACACAATTTTGGAGACGCGGTGATTTTTCTCGTGGTTCCGATAGGTGGTGCTATCGTACTTCCACGTTGATGGAGACTTCAACCCACGGAGGGTAACGGCTGCGAGAGTCCACGGAGGGCTCCACCCACGAAGGGTCCACGAAGAAGCAACCTTGTCTATGCCATCATGGCCTACGCCCACGGAGGGCTAGCCTTACTCGGGGTAGATCTTCACGAAGTAGGCGATCTCCTTGCCCTTACAAACTTCTTGGTTCAACTCCACATCTCGACGGAGGCTCCCAAGCGACACCTAACCAATCTAGGAGGCACCACCCTCCAAAAGTTAATAGATGGTGTTGATGATGATGAACTCCTTGCTCTTGTGCTTCAAATGATAATCTCCCCAACACTCAACTCTCCTCACTGATTTGGCTGTGGTGGAAGAAAGGATTGAGTGGAAAACAACTTGGGAAGGCTAGAGATCAAGCTTCATATGGTGGGAGTGGAGCAACTTGATCTCAACACAAGGGTAGGTAGTTCTCTTCTCAGAAATGTAAGGTAGGAGTGGTAGTTCTTTCTGATGGCTTTGTCCACGAATGAAGAGGGGGTGGAGGGGTATTTATAGCCTCCACACAAAATCCAACCGTTACACACATTTGGCCAATCTCGGTGGGACCGAAGTTGACAACTCGGTGAGACCGAAAGTTCAAATCATGTGAACGTTGGGATTTTCGGTGGGACCGAAAATACAATCTCGGTTTGTCCGATTCGTGCAAAGACAGGAGCTTGCCAATCTCGGTGGGACCGACTTCATCATCTCGGTGACACCGATTTGATGACAGAAGGTTACAGAAGCTTGGCAAGTCAAGTTTCGGTGAGACCGAGTTCTGAATCGGAAAATCCAAGTTTTCTAGGGTTTGGCTTTATGGCTGAGGTGGTTCATCTCGGTGTGACTGAGTTTGGAATATCGGTGGGACCGAGATTACTTATGAGTGTATATGGCAGTGAAAGTTGCTGATAGTTTAGGAGATGTATCACTAAGCACTTTGAGCAACCAGATCATCATCATAACCTCATCCCCTTTTAATAGTATTGGCTTTCCTATGGACTCAATGTGATCTTGGATCACTAAACCAAAAATGGAGTCTTGAGCTTTTGCCAATGCTTGCTTTAGCATTTTGAGGGGTCCACTTCTTCAGTCCTTGCCATACCCATATCACTGAACTTTCTGAAATGATTCTCAAGTAACTATTAGTTCAATGATATATATGTTGTTTTTAATTACCAAAACCACCCGGGGATTAGTTGCACTTTCAGTCGAGCCTTCCAAGAAGGAGATTTGGTCCTCCGAGTGGATCAACAGAAACCACACAAGCTCGCTCCTACTTGGGAAAGCCCCTTCATCGTCACCAGAGTCCTCCACAATGGAGCATATCACCTTTACAATGTCGATCGCCAGATTGATGATCCTCGAGCTTGGAATGCGGAACTGCTCCGCCACTTTTACACTTGAATTCTCACTCGGATGAGATATAATAACAGAAACTTCTGTAGTCTATTTTTCAAAGACAAGAGTGTTACAATTTTTCCAGTAATTGTTGTTGCTTTTGTTTGCTTGTGAAATCCCCGAGTGGGTGGCTTAGCTGCGAATCCGTTTCACTTAAGTCTATAAGAAAAATCCTACCGAGTGGTGAGCCAGTCTCCCACTCGGGGGCTTAGCTGCAAACCCGTTTTGCCTAAGTATTTGAAAATCCTACCGAGTGGTGAGCCAGCCTCCCACTCGGGGGCTTAGCTGCAGTCCAGTACTCGCCTAAGTATTTGAAAATCCTACCGAGTGGTGAGCCAGCCTCCCACTCGGGGGCTTAGCTGCAGTCCAGTACTCGCCTAAGTATTTGAAAATCCTACCGAGTGGTGAGCCAGCCTCCCACTCGGGGGCTTAGCTGCAGTCCGGTACTCGCCTAAGTATTTAAAATCCTACCGAGTGGAGAGCAAACCTCCCACTCAGAGGCTTAGCTGCAGTCCAGTACTCGCCTAAGTGTTTAAAATCCTACCGAGTGGAGAGCAAACCTCACACTC
>NC_041383.1:33094680-33104050 GCF_002162155.2 Triticum dicoccoides
TACTCGCCTAAGTGTTTAAAATCCTACCGAGTCGAGAGCAAACCTCCCACTCGGGGGCTTAGCTGCAGTCCAGTACTCGCCTAAGTGTTTAAAATCCTACCGAGTGGAGAGCAAACCTCTCACTCGGAGGCTTAGCTGCATTCCAGTACTCGCCTAAGTGTTTAAAATCCTACCGAGTGGAGAGCAAACCTCCCACTCGGGGGCTTAGCTGCAGTCCAGTACTCGCCTAAGTGTTTAAAATCCTACCGAGTGGAGAGCAAACCTCCCACTCACTACTAGGAAAAGGGCTATAGATGGAATTGACACTAATGGCGCACCAGACATGTGGTGCGCCATTAGTATATACTAATGGCGCACCAGCTTCTGATGCGCCATTAGTGTTGAAATTACTAATGGCGCACCCTGCCCACGGTGCGCCATTAGTACCAATTTTTTTTTTGAACTAGTGCGCCTGTCCAAACATACTAATGGCACATCCGCTGGTGGTGCGCCATTACTAGTTGTAACTAGTAATGGCGCACTATCCAGAAGGTGCGCCACTAAAGTTATTTTTTTTTATTTTTTTTATTCCTTTTTTTTGCAAAAGTACTAATGGCGCACTCACATGCGGTGCGCCATTACTAGTTCAAACTAGTAATGGCGCACCCTGGCAGAGTGCGCCATTAGTATGTTTTTTTTGCAGAACTACTAATGGCGCACCACCAGGGGGTGCGCCATTAGTAACCTGGATTACTAATGGCGCATTTGTTGCTGGTGCGCCATTAGTAAGTGGGCAGCAACAAGATATTTTGGACAGCCTCTCCTCCCACACTCACTTTGTCCCCACTTCATTCTCTCCACCGCCTTCTCCTTGTCTCGGGTGCCTCCTCTTTTTCACCTCATTCCCACCATAGATTCATTCAAATTAAGTGGTTAAGTTACCTTGTTTTGCTAGGTAAGTAAGGGGGGAAGCTATATTTATGTTGTTCTCCCTACAACAATGTGCACATGCACTTTTTATGGCCTAGCTAGATCTATGTATGTTCGTGGTGTTGCATATGTTTGTGGTGTTGCATATGTGTTTGTGTTTGGAGGTGTACCGGTATTTGAAATGCGATAGTTGCCAATATTTTGCCGGAATGTTGATTCATTTCCGTTTCGGCGAGAATTTTGGCATTAAGCATTCTTTTTGGTCCTATTTTTAGGGAAAGTCATGCCAAATTTTTTCTTGGTTCTAAAATATCGTTTTGCTCTACCCCGCAGGCGACCATGGTCCGCACGATGACCGAAGGCATCGTGAATAGGTTTTTGAGGTCCGCGAAGGCCGAGATGCTTCAAAAGAACGAGACGGAGATAAGATGTCCGTGTCGAAGATGCAAGCTGAATAGCCTTATTGCGGACCCGGATTCCGGGCAGGTGCGGGACCACCTGCTCTTGCGTGGTTTCATGGATGGCTATCGGTGGCAAGGTGATGAAGATGACTACGAAGTCGTCCATGGGTGCCGGGCAAGAAATGAGGAAGGGCAGCAAGACAACCACCGCGGCTCGGGGGGGCGAGAAGACGAAGAATCCCCAGGAGATGATCACGACGGTGATGCTGTACACAGTCATCATGTAGAAGATGCAGGACATGATGATGATGCCGGCGGAGCAGACGACGCTGGACCATCGATGGGCTGGGTGCAGGACCCTCATATTCAAGAGCTGCTTCTCAAGCAGACGGATAACGCAAGAGCTGCCGCCCGAGAGAAAGCCAAGATGGATCAACTTGAGTTAGACGCGGTTACTCCATTGTATGAAGGATGCAGGCCCGAGGATACCCGCCTGAAAGTAACGCTCATGGCTCTGGAGATGAAGGTAAAACACAAAATGACTGACGCATGCTTCGACGAGAACATGTCATTCTGGCACGAACGTCTTCCCAAGGGGAACAAGTGCCCGACCAGTTTGGAGGAGGCGAAGAAAATCGTGTGTCCTCTGGATTTACCGCACGTGAAATACCATGTGTGCATGAACAATTGCATCATTTATCGGGACGAGCACGCGGAGTCTACCATATGTCCAATGTGCGGTGTCACTCGATACAAGAAGAGGAAGAAAGCTCCTCGAAAAGTGGTGTGGTACTTTCCGATCACTCCTCGTCTGCAGCGGTATTTCGCGGACCCTAAGGTAGCAAAGCTCCTGCGTTGGCACGCGGATAGGGAGGAGAAGAAGCGAGAAGATGACGCAAATGATCCGGAGATAGATAAAAAAGACAAGATGCTGAGTCACCCTAAGGATGCGAGCCAGTGGCAAGCGTTGAACTTCGAATACCCAGAATTTGGGAACGATCCAAGGAACATCGTGCTGGGCGCGAGCACCGATGGAGTCAATCCGTTTTGCAGCCAGAGAAGCAGTGACACACGTTGCACGCTCATCCTCCTAAGCCCCAAATATTCCATGGCCACGTATTTCGACCCGGACCGTCAGTCGAACGTAGACTACACAAATGTCAAGAAGGTTCTTGATGATGTTCTCCCCGGCTACGCCAAATCTGGAGGCACCTTCACCAGGCCTAATCGTAAGTACGGCAAGCATGTGTTCTCCCACAATACGATGTTCTGCTTCGTCAAGCAGCCGCCTGGCAGTCAGAAGGGTGCCTACTACGCCATCCATCACATGCGGGCGATCGTACGGGACCATCATCAACTTCTGCTACCGAGTAAACTCAAAGATTGGGCAAAGAGCATGTCGGCAATCCAGGACGCGGACCTCCGACAAGAATTCTTTCGCATCCAGTCGGAGTTTGCGGAAATCATCCATCAAGATGTCCTTCGTACCTTGGGGCAGTTCTACCTCAACAATCAACCGTCCAACAGTGACATCGACACAATGCTACAAATGCAGGCTGACAACGACCGTTATTTCATGACTCCCACGATAGACGGTGGCTTCATCAACGCTCCGGTCCCTTGAGTCAAGTCGAAAGCAGTGATGCTGTGTCTAGTTCTGAAACATCGATTGGCTCATGTTGTAATTAAACTTTAATGAACTTGTAGTATGTCTCTTTGGTTTTGAGAGTCGTTCAACTTAGATGTAATCGATGCTATTAATGTCTTGCTTTTCTCTTCTGATCGTTCTGTTGCATACTTATATATTGCTTATGTATTGTCTGTGAATTGGTACTAACGTTTCGTTTGGCTAGTGCATAGCGATGCCGACGTATGTCGTGTACAAGGGTAAGGTTTCCGGAGTCTACGATGACTGGGAGGAGTGTCGGAGACAGGTTCACCGATTCAGCGGTAACAGTTACAAAGGGTACACCACTAGGGCCGAGGCCGAATCTAGATACGCCCGCTATCTAGCGGGAGAGGGGAGGGAGCGTTGGGGGAACCGGATGAAGACGAGTTTCATCGTGATGATACTCATCGTGATGACCGCAGCTCTCTTCTATGTGATGGTAGTTTAGATGATCGATATCGACTTGTAATGTGAAGACAAACTCGCTACTCGCGGTCTCGAGACTTGTAATATAATGTTCTATCTTTGTTCGGTCTTTTCAATTCGGAGACTAATATGATGAATTGTATTCGGAGACTAATATGATGAATTGTATTCAAAGACTAATCTTCTATTGTATTCGATGAATCTGTTGTTGATGTGTGCTGTCTATATTTTGTCAAATTATACATTTTGTAACCTGGGCCAAAAACAGAAAATAAAAAATAAAATACCTAATATTCATACTAATGGCGCATCACATGACAGTGCGCCATTAGTATGACAGTGCATACTAATGGCGCATCACTGGGCAGTGCGCCATTAGTATGCCGCGGTTACTAATGGCGCATCCAGTGGTGGTGCGCCATTAGTATGCCAAAGCACCTGGGTATACATGGCCCCTGGGAGGCATACTAATGGCGCACCCTTGCCTATACTAATGGCGCACCACGGGTGCGCCATTAGTATACCAGATACTAATGGCGCACCAGGTGGTGCGCCATTACTAAAAATTACTAATGGCGTGCTATTAATGGCGCACCACTGATGCGCCATTAATGGCCATTTTAGGTGCGCCATTAGTAGGGGTTTTTCTAGTAGTGACTCGAGGGCTTAGCTGCAGTGCAGTACTCGCCTAAGTATTCAAATTCCTACCGAGTGGAGAGCAAACCTCTCACTCGGAGGCTTAGCTGCAGTCTAGTACTCGCCTAAGTATGGAACAAATCCTAATTTGCAAGGACGACGAGGTGCAAGTTGACTGTTACCTTCTCCTTCGGAGCTGCACCACAAATACAAGGTTATTTCGAGTGAGGAACAGTTTCCACTCGACAGATAATTCATGAAGATATTCAATGATAAATCAAGTTCGGATAAGACCCAAAGGTCCCAGACCGCAGATCAAAGTACTCGAGCCTTCAGCTCGACAGAGTTTAACGGTTACAAAATCCACTCGGCATTCTGAGGCAAATTTAAAGTGAAGCATAAAAGTCTTATTCCTCAGGCGGAGGACTGGAAGGAGCGACGAACTCGTCCAAGTCGATCACATCTGCAATGCGAGTGGCAGCAGCAATGAAAGTCTCCATGAAGTCTTGAAAGTTGTGCTTCCTGGTATTGGCAACTTGGATAGCAGCCAACTTTTCCTCTCGCGCCTCCTTGCAGTGAACGCGGACCAGGGATAACCATCAGGCTATACACCCGCATCTATTGACATAGTTCATTTTTCCTTTTTATTTCGTTCTTCAACTCCGTTTATTATTTTTCTTTTTCCTTCATCAATTTTGTTTTCTTTATTGCGCCGTTTTTTAAAGTTCGTGAACTATTTTCTTTAAATTTGTGAACTTTTTTTGAAAATCCATGAACTTTTTTGAAATTCGATGAATTTTTTTTTCAAATTCTATGATTTTCTTTTAAATTTTGATGAACTTTCTCCGAATTGGATGTACTTTTTTCAAATATGTTGAACTTTTTTCGAATTCGATGAACTTTTTTCAAAATTGATGACCTTTTTCCATATTTTGAACTACTTTTTCGATGAACTTTTCTACAAAATCGATGGACTTTTTCAAATTTGTGAACTATTTTTCAGAATCGTTGAACTAGTTTTTCAAATTCGTATTCTTTTTAAAAATTTGATGAACTTTTCTCGAATTCTATGAACGTTTTTAAAAATTGAACTTTTATTTCAAATCTATGATTTTTCTTTTTCATTTGTATGTTTTCTTTTTTGAAATGATTTATATGGTACATAATATATGTGAATGCTGTTTTTTAGGAGTATTGATGTTAATGCTGTACTAGGAGGAGTATTAAATAGCTTGGGTTTTTATTGTAGACAGCAACGTGGTCCTGGTGGAGTGGTTTGCTGCGCTGTTTCTTTCGGCCTCGTACACTCGTTCGTTGGTTCGAGTCCAACAACCTGCAAATATTTTTCTCCCACGATCGTTTTTAGAGGAGGCTGTTGGGCCGGCCCGCTACGCGAGCGCCGCGAACCCTAAGCGGCGCAGAAGGCCACGCCGGATGATTTCTAGCACTGGCCAACAACTCGGGGGATCGAAGCTGCATCGCTTGCTGGGCAGTCCCCACGCAAAACGCTGGTTCCTTTAGTCCCATATCGGCTAGCGAGATTGAGCGGGACCAGCTTATAAGCCCCGTGCTGCTACTTAAGTTGTCCCTTCGGAGACACCCGGTGATTGGATGATATAAAAATTGAATGTTGGTTGCGTGCATCAGGATGACCGCTGGTAGCATCTTTTTTCAATTTTTGGCACCTTCAAAAGTAAACGGCCTCCGCTCTAGCTTCTCGCACAAACCCTCTATTTTATTTATTGATTCTTCTAAAAATTAGTTCTTATTTTTAGATTCAAAATTTTCG
The DNA here is from genome assembly GCF_002162155.2 of Triticum dicoccoides. Classification (NCBI taxonomy): domain Eukaryota; kingdom Viridiplantae; phylum Streptophyta; class Magnoliopsida; order Poales; family Poaceae; genus Triticum; species Triticum dicoccoides. The sequence continues at coordinate 33,100,511 of NC_041383.1, forward strand.
GATTTCACATGTCGTCTTTTCAGCCCCTTACGTATACTAGTACTTTTATTGAAAGGTTCTCATATTTTCATTTTCATCTTTTTTCTGATCCATACCACTACCATCTTTTTGGTGATTACGAGTTTAACTGATTTTATAGAAAAGTCCTTATAGTGCTTATTTTCATATTTTCAGATCCAAAATTTTATGATTTCACGCCCCATCTTTTCAGCCCCTCACGTATACTGCAATTTTTATAGAATGGTCCTTATAATTTTTTATTCAGTTATCTGAGGATGCATGATTAACATTTTTTTTACCATTCTTATTTTCAGATCCAAAATTATAGGAATTTTTTACCGTTCTTAATCCAAAATTTTAGGAATTCCACGCGCTATCTTTTCAGCCCCTCACGTATACTACTATTTTTGTCGAAAGGTCCTCATATTTTCATTTTCATCTTTTCATATCCTTACCCCTACCAACTTTTTGGTGATTACAGTCTTTTTGCCCCTCACGAGTTCAACTGATTTTACAAAAAGTCCTTATAGTTCTCATTTCCATTTTTTCAGATCCAAATTTTAGGATTTCACGCCCCATTTTTTTCAGCTGCTCACCTATACTACTACTTTTATTGAAAGGTCCTCATAATTTTTTATTCAGCTATCTGAGGATGCACGACGCTCATTTCTATTCAGGTCTCCTCCTTCTGGACGGTTCATACATTTTTCTTTTCTTTTCGAAACGACAAGATTCATGCATTCATTAAGAAAAGAGTTGCTTGGTTAATTAGACCATATATATACAATATAGTGCCTCACTTTATCGAGATGCCACTTTGATGACTCTACCATGGTTGCCTCCAGCGTGCGTGAGCAGAGCATGAACTATAATCTCCCAACAGTTCAAAACATGACTAGGAAAATAAATGATTGCTATAACAAGCACATCCCTGTACTGACTTCTCCGTCGCAAGGTTCAGAGTGGACATCCCTGTACTGACCTCTCTGTCGTAAGGTTCAGAGGAGAGACATAGAGATCCTTCTATTGGTCGGGCTCGGGGCTGCATCATTATTCATAGCTCCCCGAGTCACCATAGAAGTTGCATCCACCGACCACTCAATCTTGCCCGGGGCTACTTCAGCGTACACAATACCTGCGCGACTTTGGGTGTCAACACAGGCTAACAACCACCACATGTCTTTCATTTGCGTTTGCGACCTCATGCGCAAGCCAGACTCAAACGGGGCTCCCTACGTCACAAAATCAGAGCTCACGGCATGGTTGATCGGGGGTCATTGTCAAGGCAAAAGTGGACGACGCTCCATACTAAACAAAATAAAAATAAAACAAATGCATTCACAAAAGCAAAAACACACACACTATATCAGGCAACCTCTCAAGAGTCATTTACATCTTCCACAAACCGCCTTGAGATTGTTTGCAGTTCGCAGGCGCTAGCGACGTACTCAGCCGCTCCAGCGACCTCCTCAAAGTTGCTCTTTATCTCGCGCTCGCCAGGGTCTCCCGGACGAGGGGACCGAGCGCCATCGTGGAATAGCGGGATCTCATGCCGGCCAACACCTAGCGGGCTCCTTCATAAGCATCAGCAAATGGACAGGAGCTCGCTACAACAATTCCACCGCGCCTTCAAGATCGCCCCAGAGGTCAGGGGGCAAATCCTAAACGCGGCTCGTTGCGTCTGTTTCTTCGATTTTCACAAACCGGCGCACACCTGTGCGGCATGCTGGGTCGGCCCGCCTTGCATTTTTTCCATTCAAATCCGAAGCAAAAAAAGGGTGTGCACACGGGGATTCAAACTCATTATCTTCTTTTATTTTTTCACTAGGTCGCGAGAGCTTTAGAACCCATATAATTTTTTATTTTTAAACAAGGACCTTTTTTTCTTCAAAACCGGTGAACTTATTTTCGAAAATTCACGAACTTTTTCCAGATTCATGGACTATTTTCAAATTCGGTGAACTTTTTTCAAGTTTCTTAACTTTTCTTACAAAATCGATTGAATTTTTTTCAATTTTGTGAACCTTTTATGTAATTTGACAAAAAAAAAATCACTGAATTTTATGAAAGTTCCTTCAAATTCGGTAAACCTCTTTAAAATTCTATGTACTTATCTAGAAATCAGTAAACCTTTTTTTAAATTAATGAACTTTTTTTCAAATTCATGAACTATTTTTGAAAATTTGAACTATTTTCAAAATTGGTGACTTTTCCAAATTTGATCAACTTTTTTCAAATTTGATCAACTTTTTTGAAATTTGATGATTTTTTCAAATTCCATGAACTTCGTTCAGAATCACTGATTTTTTTGTAATCCATGAATTTTTTCGAAAGGTTCAAATAAATAAAAAAATCAAAGCTGTACAATACTCGATACATGTGCAATAAATTGTACGGCTATAAATGTTCTTAATTAATTCGCCATTCAGTTGGTCACTAGCATGTTATTAGGTCAGGTGGTGTGACGGCATGAGTTCGATCCACGAATAGAAGCACTTCATTAAAGTTTTGCTCGGTCGGCCCAGTAACATCGCCGTCGGGCGCCATTGAGCCGAACCGGTGCTCTCGGTTAGGAGCTCCCGGCCTCATGAACATTATTGAGTAACAATAAAGTGTGTTTAGACTCAAAAAAATAAAAAAGGTTAGGAGATCCCAGAGGTCAGGGTCGTCCCACCACCACAGTGTCTCGACGGCCTTGCCAAGCGCGACATGCATTCGCGGAAGAAATTTGGCCATGTATGTATGTATGTATGGGCCAACGCTACAAGTTGCGGTGGAGACGGACTCGGACCGGCCGAACGACGCTTGTAACTAGCCCGTGGGCTCATCGGCCTTGTGCTTGTAATTAATAAGCATCGTACTGCCTGTGGAAGGAAACAAGGCAAGAAGAAGCAAACGGCGAAGCCCAAGATTCCGCCGCCGCCGCTGCCGACAGCTCTAATATTGTTAGAAAGATGCCGGCCCTCGGTCTCAGGCCGCCATCGATGGGCCCCCTTATGGGTCCCGTCCGGGCGTCGTCGCCGGCATCGGGGGAGGTGGCCACTACTAGGAAAAGGCTTATACATAGAAGTTTATCAGTAGCGTGCGTTTTGGAGCCAACGCTACTGATAATTACCAGTAGCGTGTGTTACAAACCGCGCTACTGATACAACTTAGCAGCAGCGTTGGTTTCTAGAGGGCACGCTACTGGTAAGTTAACCACACCACACCCCCCGGCCAAAAAAGTAGCAGCGTTCGTACTCTAACAAGCGCTACTGTTAAGAATATAGCAGTAGCGTCGGGCCACCAGGAAGCGCTACTCCTACTTCTTCTATGTGTAATCTTTTAGTAGTAGCGTGTTTTTTGAGCAAGCGCTATAGATAGTTTTATGTACCAGTAGATATTTTGGCTGGCACACATAGCAGTAGCGCGCTTTGGTGCCCCGCGCTACTGCTATGGTCGCCAGCCAAAATATCTGCCACCTTTCCCCCCTCCCCCTCTTCTTCCCCCTTTCTTTCTCCCCATCCCTCTTGCACTTGCTTGTTCTTCAATGCTCCCCCC
>NC_041383.1:33104384-33129355 GCF_002162155.2 Triticum dicoccoides
TCTCCCTCTCCTCTCCCACTATCTCCCTAGCTACCTAGCTCTCTCTCTCTCCCTAGCTAGCTAGCTAGTTAGAGGTATATATCTAGAGCTACTAGGTGATTAAGAAGAAAGGTGCTCGATATCCCTCTCTACACATAGGTGAGCAAAAAAAGGTGTTTGTGTGGATTGGACTGAAACTATATATATATATATATATATATATATATATATATATATATATATATATATATATATATATATGGGTGATATGAGAATATATATACCGAATTGTGTGTGGCATGATTTGAGCTTCCTACATTGTGTATTTGATGAAATAATGTGGGTGACATGAGTTGCCTATGTTTTGCCGAATTGTCGATTCAATTCCGTTTCGGCGAATTTCGGGCATGCAAGCTCAATATGTCCTATGTATAGGGAAGGTCATGCCGAATTTTTATATGAATTTGATCCGTGCATGCATATATACGTGGTTATAATATTTGCTCCACCCGCAGGTGATCATGAAGGTCAATGGAAGGATGGTGGAAAAATACTGGCAATCCGCTGTGGATGACATGTATGAAAAAAGACTGAGGGATGTTTTATGTCCGTGTGGAAAATGCGAAGGAAGAGTCAGGCTCGACCCCTTTAAGGGTGGTAAGTTTAAGGCGCACATGCTCATGCATGGTTTCATGCATGGCCATACTCGGTGGATAAGTGAAGAAGAAGAAGATGATGATGATGATGAGGACGTCGACGGGGCAGGAAATAACGACATGGGCCAACAGACGAAGAGATGACCGATTATGTGCCTGAAGAGGAACACGGCCTCGGAAATGTCAATGACGAAGAGGCAGTTCAAGGCGGAGAAGACGCGGACACGCCACCGTCTTCGTCGCTACTAAGTTCAGCCATGCTGGACCCGCATGTTCGAGACCTGCTTTGCAAGAAGACGACTAGCGACAGAGCTGCTTCTAGAGAGGAGGCCAAACTGGCGCAACTGGAGGTAGACTCGACGACTCCTTTGTATGATTGTTGCAATAATCCCGAGGTGACCCGCTTGAGTTTCACACTAGAACTTCTAAAGATGAAGGCAAAAAACACATGGACAGATACAAGTCTAGATGAGCTTCTGAAGTACCTAAAGAAGGTTCTTCCCGCGTGAAGCCTGTGTCCTACTAGTGTCGAGGAGGCAAAGAAAATCGTGTGCCCTCTTGATCTGCCACATATTAGATATCACGCATGCATCAATGAATATCGGAACAAGCACGCGGAAAAAACCATCTGTCCAAAGTGCAATGCTTCACGATATAAAAAGGTCCGAAAGAAAGATCCACAGAAAGCTGTATTGTACTTTCCGATCACTCCGCGTCTACAGCGGTATTTCGTAGATCCTAAGGAAGCAAAGATTATGCGCTGGAACGCGGAGAGGGTGAAGTTAGATGACGGAGATGAACCGAAGCTGAGACACCTCACAGATGCTAGCCAGTGGAGAGCATTAAATGCTGAATTTGAATTTTTCGCAAATGATACAAGGAACATCGTGCTGGGCGCTAGTAGTGATGGCATGAATCCATTTGGCAACCAGAACACCAATCATAGCACATGGCCCGTGTTTGTATTGATGTACAACCTCCCCCCTAGTTATGCACGAAGGAAAAATACATACACATGGCTATGCTTATTCAAGGGCCGAGACAACCGGGAAATGATATAAATCTGTATCTCGGGTTACTGAAAGAGGAGTTACAGACCTTATGGACAACGCCGGCCAAGACATGGGATGCAAGCAAAGGAGAGTATTTCTACATGAGAGCGTGCTGATCACGACGGTGCAGGACTATCTCGGTTATGGCTATCTCTCCAGCCAGGTGTGCCATGGATATTGCGGATGCACGAGGTTCATGGATGATACAACTTCTCTGCAGCTATTGAAAGACGGCGGGTCTTCGAAAATCGTGTACATGGGGCATCGAAGATGGCTCGAGAAGGATGACCCATGGAGAAAGCATGGAGATCTATTCAATGGTAAGGCTGAGCATCGAGGTCCTCCACGTAAGTGTAGCGGTGCAGAAATATATGAATTATTGAAGAACTGGGAAGAGTGCCCCTCGTTGGGCGATGTCTACTACACAACCTTCTCCTTGTAGACGTTGTTGGGCCTGCAAGTGCACAGGTTTGTAGGACAGTAGCAAATTTCCCTCAAGTGGATGACCTAAGGTTTATCAATCCGCGGGAGGCGTAGGATGAAGATGGTCTCTCTCAAACAACCCTGCAACCAAATAACAAAGAGTCTCTTGTGTCCCCAACACACCCAATACAATGGTAAATTGTATAGGTGCACTAGTTCGGCGAAGAGATGGTGATTCAAGTGCAATATGGATGGTAGATAAAGGTTTTTGTAAACTGAAAATATAAAAACAGCAAGGTAACAAGTGGTAAAAGTGAGCGTAAACGGTATTGCAATGATAGGAAACAAGGCCTAGGGTTCATACTTTCACTAGTGCAAGTTCTCTCAACAATAATAACATAGATAGATCATATAACAATCCCTCAACATGCAAAAAAGAGTCACTCCGAAGCCACTAATAGCGGAGAACAAACGTAGAGATTATGGTAGGGTACGAAACCACCACAAAGCTATTCTTATGGATCGATCTATAAAAGAGTTCGTACTAGAATAACACCTTAAGATACAAATCAACCAAAACCCTAATGTCACCTAGATACTCCATTGTCACCTCAAGTATCCGTGGGCATGATTATACGATATGCATCACACAATCTCAGATTTATCCAACCAATATGCAAGTACTTCAAAGAGTGCCCCAAAGTTTCTACCGGAGAGTCAAGAACGTGTGCCAACCCCTATGCATAGGTTCCCAATGTCACGAAACCCGCAAGTTGATCACCAAGACATACATCAAGTGTTCTCATAAAAGACTCAATCCGATAAGATAACTTCAAAGGGGAAACTCAATTCATCACAAGAGAGTAGAGGGGGAGAAACATCATAAGATCCAACTACAATAGCAAAGCTCAGGATACATCAAGATCGTGCCATAGATGGAACACGAGAGAGAACATGAGAGAGAGAGAGAGAGAGAGAGGGATCAAACACATAGCTACTGGTACATACCCTCAGCCCCGAGGTAGAACTACTCCCTCCTCGTCATGGAGAGCACCGGGATGATGAAGATGGCCACCGGAGATGAATCCCCCCTCCGGCAGGGTGCCGGAAAGGGGTCCCGATTGGTTTTTGGTGGTTCTGGAGGCTTGCGGCGGCGGAACTCTCGATCTAATCTCTGTTCTGGAAGTTTTAGGGTACGTAGGTATATATGAGTGAAAGGAGTACGTCGGTGGAGCTACGGGGGCCCCACGAGGCAGGGGGGCACGCCCAGGGGGGAGGGGCGCGCCCCCCACCCTCGTGGGCAGCCCGAGAATCCCCTGACGTGCACTCCAAGCCCAACAGATTGGTTTCCTTCCAAAATTAACTTCTCCAGTTGATTTCGTTCCGTTTTGACTCCGTCTGATATTCCTTTTCCTCGAAATACTAAAATAGGCATAAAACAACAAATCTGGGCCGGGCCTCCGGTTAATAGGTTAGTCCCAAAAATAATATAAAAGTTTATAATAAAGCCCATAATCATTAAAAACACATAGTAATATAGCATGAATGCTTCATATATTATAGATACGTTGGAGACGTATCACTGGAAAGACGAAGAAAAAGGCGCCGGAGCCCCTGCTGAAGATATGGAAGACGAGATCTGTTTTCTGGGACTTGGAATACTGGCCCATACTCGACACGCCTCATAGCCTTGATCAAATGCATATCACAAAAAATATCCTTGAGAGTTTGCTTGGAACATTGATGAACATGCCGGAGAGGACCAAGGACGGGCCGAAGGCAAGAAAAGACTTGGAATTTTTGAAAATCAGGAAAGATCTCCAAATGCCCAGTAAAAGGTCGTCAGAGGAGACCGAGACGGAGACGAAGACGGAAGATAGGGGCAAAAAAGTAAACAAGAAGGAAGAACAATATTGCCCCCCCCCTCTTGCTACACCTTAGATCCGAAGGAGGTTGATCAATTGTTCAAGTGCCTTGCCGGAATCAAAGTTAGTTCCGGATACTGTGGGAAGATAAGCAGATATCTGGACACTAAGGAAAAAAGGTTCAGTGGGATGAAGTCTCACGACTGTCATGTGATGATGACGCAGTTACTCCTGGTTGCACTTAGAGGGATTATGGAGACAAATGTGCGTGAGACACTTACTGACCTATGCTGCTTTTTTGATGCTATCTCTCAAAAGTCGATCAGTGTGAAGCAAATCCATAGGCTACAGGAAGAGATCACTGTCATACTGAATGAGCTAGAGATGTACTTCCGCCCGCCAGGGGCGAGCCCACGTTAGCCCAGCAGGTAGCACAGGACACCGGGTGAAAATCTCTCTTACCTTATAAATATAGAGCCCATGTACAATGGGACACCCCTAAATTTCCTACAAGGACACCCGTACATCCAGGCTCCATCCAACATAGCGCAAGTGCAGCCCAGTGCCCCAGGCCCCAACCTAGGTTGAAAGTCACGGAGGCCCAGTCCAGCCTTTCCAGGGATGCGAGCAGTACATCGATCGATCGATACTGCCTTCGGCCGACCCTTCTCCTCGCCTGTTCATCTGCTCGACTGCGCTTCGTGCCCTTCCTGTTTCGCCTCTATACTCGCCACCTATCGGCAGATCGCGGCAAGTCGCCGAATCAATGAAGAAAAGAAGGCATAGGTACCCTGCATCAGACCCCCAATTTGATGTGCCTCAGCCGCAGCCTCTATTTATAAATCTTGATCTAATTATTGCTTTGTTTCCCTAACCCTAGGGAATTAGGGGTACTGGATAATACTAGAGATTTTGACTGTATTGGGTAATTGGACTATTTGAGATAATTGTGCAACCCGTGGAGACGGCTGGAAGCACCGGCACCATGTCAAGTATGTTTTATATGAAAAGTATTAATATTATGTATGTACACATGATTCATAGTTCTTTTCTTTCATGCAAATTTTAATTATCTGAATAAATTACAAATTTCAGGAGAGTCTCAGTTCATGGAAAGGTTTCTAAAAAAGAGGAGAACCTCGGTGAAAGATGAAAATGTTGGTCCGTCACACGAAAATAATGATGCCTCCACACATGAACCTAGTTCTGCTAATACTACAAGAAATTCCTTTGAAATTGAAGAGCTCAATTGGGAAGAAGAAATTCAATTTGATCCAGGTAAAAGGAGAAGCATAGATGAGTACCATCCAAATCAGAGAGATATGGTAAGAAGGAAGTATTTGGCCAATGGCCCTTCTCAACCTCGTACTGCTGATTTTGAAGTGACAGAAATATGTGGTAAAGAAAGAAGGTTTGTTCGGGAATGGTTTGATGAGTTTGAGAGCTGGCTTGAGTATAGTGAGTCCAAACGAAAAGCATATTGTTTTTCTTGTTTCTTGTTTAGACCGCGCAAGAAGAAAGAAGCTGGATATGATGCATTTGTTGCAAATGGTTGGTCAAGTTGGAATAAGAAATATAGATTAAGGGAGCATGTAGGAGACATCAATAGTGCTCACAACCAAGCAAAAAAAGATTGTGATGCTTTGCTGAAACAAAAGCAACACATTTATGTTGCTCTAAACAACCAAAGTAACGCCGAGAGGAATGCTTATTGTACTCGAATAAATGCCTAAATTGATGTTACTAGAGTGTTACTGAAGCAACGGTTGCCTTTCCGTGGCCACGATGAGTCTGACGAGTCTCTCAATAAAGGCACTTTCAAGGAATTTCATGCTTATACAGCAGAGCAGAATCCAGAGGTAAGAAAAGTTGTGGCCCATAATGTTGGGGAACGTAGTAATTTCAAAAAATTTCTACGCACACGCAAGATCATGGTGATGCATAGCAACGAGAGGGGAGAGTGTTGTCTATGTACCCTCGTAGACCGAAGCGGAAGCGTTGACGCAACATAGAGGAAGTAGTCGTACGTCTTCCTGATCCGACCGATCCAAGCGCCGTTACTCCGGTGCCTCCGAGTTCTTAACACACATACAACTCGATGACGTTCCCCGGGCTCCGATCCAGCAAAGCTTCGGGGAGGAGTTCCGTCAGCACGACGGTGTGGTGATGATCTTGATGTACTACCGACGCAGGGCTTCGCCTAAGCACCGCAACGATATGACCGAGGTGGAATATGGTGGAGGGGGGCACCGCACACGGCTAAGGAGCGATCACGAAGATCAACTTGTGTGTCTATGGGGTGACCCTGCCCCCGTATATAAAGGAGTGGAGGAGGGGGAGGGCCGGCCCTCTCTATGGCGCGCCCTAGGGGAGTCCTACTCCCACCGGGAGTAGGATTCCCCTTTTCCTAGTAGAACTAGGAACCCTTCCATGTAGTAGGAGTAGGAGAGAAGGAAAGGGAAGAGAGAAGGAGAAGGAAGGAAGGGGGCGCCCCCCCTCCCTAGTCCAATTCGGACTAGTCCAAGGGGAGGGGTGCGGCCACCCTTTTGGCCCTTTCTCTCCTTTCCCGTATGGCCCAATGAGGCCCAATACGAATTCCCGTAACTCTCCGGTACTCCGAAAAATACCCGAATCACTCGGAACCTTTCCGAACTCCGAATATAGTCGTCCAATATATCGATCTTTACGTCTTGACCATTTCGAGACTCCTCGTCATGTCCCCGATCTCATTCGGGACTCCGAACTCCTTCGGTACATCAAAACTCATAAACTCATAATATAACTGTCATCGAAACCTTAAGCGTGCGGACCCTATGGTTCGAGAACAATGTAGACATGACCGAGACACGTCTCCGGTCAATAACCAATAGCGGAACCTGGATGCTCATATTGGCTCCCACATATTCTACGAAGATCTTTATCGGTCAGACCGCATAACAACATACGTTGTTCCCTTTGTCATCGGTATGTTACTTGCCCGAGATTCGATCGTCGGTATCTAATACCTAGTTCAATCTCGTTACCGGCAAGTCTCTTTACTCGTTCCGTAATACATCATCTCGCAACTAACTCATTAGTTGCAATGCTTGCAAGGCTTATGTGATGTGCATTACCGAGAGGGCCGAGAGATACCTCTCCGACAATCGGAGTGACAAATCCTAATCTCGAAATACGCCAACCCAACATCTACCTTTGGAGACACCTGTAGAGCTCCTTTATAATCACCCAGTTACGTTGTGACGTTTGGTAGCACACAAAGTGTTCCTCCGGCAAACGGGAGTTGCATAATCTCATAGTCATAGGAACATGTATAAGTCATGAAGAAAGCAATAGCAACATACTAAACGATCGGGTGCTAAGCTAATGAAATGGGTCATGTCAATCAGATCATTCATCTAATGATGTGATCCCATTAATCAAATAACAACTCTTTTGTTCATGGTCAGGAAACATAACCATCTTTGATTAATGAGCTGGTCAAGTAGAGGCATACTAGTGACACTCTGTTTTGTCTATGTATTCACACATGTATTATGTTTCCGGTTAATACAATTCTAGCATGAATAATAAACATTTATCATGAAATAAGGAAATAAATAATAACTTTATTATTGCCTCTAGGGCATATTTCCTTCACATAATGCTCCAGGTAATAATCAGTTAACTTCTTCAAAGATTCAGAAGGACATAGTTGAATGTTTTGCAAAGGAGATATTGCATTCTGTTGTTCGGGAAATTGGCAATGATGTATTTTCTTTGGTGGTTGATGAGTCAAGGGATGTGGCTGGTAAAGAGCAAATGGCGGTGGTGTTGCGGTATGTTGGTAAATGTGGAAGTGCCATAGAGACATTAGTTGGCCTTACTCATGTGAAGGAGACAACTTCCAAGTATCTCAAGTCTGCCATTGATGATTTATTTGCAGAATATAAGTTAAGTTTCAAGCAAGTTAGAGGGCAAGGATATGACGGTGCGAGCAATATGCGAGGTGAGTTTAATGGCTTGCAATCCTTAATCATGAGAGAGAATAGCACAACATATTATGTTCACTGTTTTGCACATCAGCTTCAGTTAGTTGTTGTGGCTGTTGTTCGGAAGCACAAATGCATCGGTAATTTTTTTGATATGATCTCAATCTTGCTGAATGTGGTCTCTTGTTCTTCAAAGAGAAAGGACTTGATTCGAGACAAATATAAAGAACAAGTGTGTGAAGCTTTAGGTTGTGGACTACTAAAAAGTGGTACAGGATTAAATCAAGAACTAGCTCTTCAAAGACCCAGAGACACTCGATGGAGTTCTCACTATAGAAATCTTAAGAGTTTGATTGATATGTTCCCTACAGTTGTCAAAGTGCTAGAATATGTGGAAGAAGAAGACAGGGATGACACAAATAGAAGGCAGGCATGTGGTCTTCTTGTTTATTTCTAGTCTTTTGATTTTGTGTTCTACTTACAACTTATGTCAACTATGTTGATAATCACAAACACATTATCATTGGCCCTACAACGCAAGAATCAGGACATTGTGAATGCCATAAATTGTGTGAATTCAACCAAAGCCTCCCTGAATCTAAGGGGAAATGGATGGGAATCTATCCTACAAGAAGCATCTGTATTTTGTGACAAGCATGACATTTCCAAGTTGGAAATGGAAGACCAATATGTGAATCCAAAGAAGCCACGGCAAAAAATAGGTATCACTAATAGGCATCATTATTAAGTGGATTGTTTTAACGATGTTATTGATTGGCTGCTTCAAGAACTTGATAATCGCTTCAATGAGAAAAATTCAGAACTACTTGTTTGCTCAACGGCTTTGAGCCCAAATGAATCATTTCGTGATTTCAACTTAGAGCATTTGATGAGTCTAGCTAAACTTTATCCAAAAGGTTTCGATGATGGAGAACTGAGGGACCTTAGACATTGATGAAGCCATGTACCTAGGGTAGGGGCATGGACCTGTCCTAAGTGCCCTACCCAAGGACATCCCTAGGAGAAGTCACCTTTCAATCGACTTGGAGGTATCCCACTCGACGGATTCAAGGCACTCGACCATGAAGCTATCACTCGACCATGAAGCCAACCACTCGACTGCTAGGAGATCTAAAGTCACTTCGCATGCAAACGGTTGGTCATTTAGTAGCTTTTATGGTCATCATAGCACTTTATTAGGGGCGTTACCAGTAACACCCAGCCATAATGTACTTTAAACCCTGCATTACTGAGGGCTAGAGGGGCCTGGCGAACTCTATATAAACCACCCCCTCCTCAGTGTCAGGGGTTCGCACCTCTGTTACTCATACGCACATAATTCAATCGACCGCCTCCGGGCACCGAGACGTAGGGCTATTACTTCCTCCGAGAAGGGCCTGAACTCGTAAACCTCGTGTGCTTACAACTCCTCCATAGCTAAGATCTAGCCTGTCCATTCATACCCCCCTACATTACTATCAGAGTTAGAACCACGACAGTTGGCGCCCACCGTGGGGCTGGAGTCTTAGCGCCTAGTTGGAGAAGTTGCAATTTTTCCGATCTCTTTGATCATGGTTTCGGGCGGAGTTTTGGTGGAGGGCCGCGAGATCCGTCTCGGCGCGCTCATGTTCATCGCCGACGACTCCGCTTGGCTTCAGGAAGCTCCACTCGACGTTGACGCGCTCCCCGTCCGCGGGGCGACGCACTTTCGCGCATGCGTCCGTGGTGTCCTTCTACGACAGTCGTCGACCCAGTATCGGTCGGTTCCTGTGGCGTCCTCCCGCTCTGTCTCTCGCCGGCGCAAGCGCTCCAGTCGGTCGAGGCTTCAGAGGTGGGTGAAGCATGCAGTGGCCGGCCAGTCTGCCACCCCACAAGTCGCGGCGATCGAGCCCGATGAATCACTCTACGGCATGTTCGACCTGTCGACTGGCTCCGCAGAGACCGCGTTTTGGTAATCGATGGACCACGCAGTCCTCCCGGTTTCCCCCGCACCGACGGAGGCGCAGGGGGAGCGACCCGTCGCATCCCCATGAGGAGTATCTCCCCGAGCCTCTCACATCGTTGCAGAGGGAGGAACTTCGTCGCCGGAACATGGATGCACTTCACACTCCTATAGTTGGAGAAACCCCTGAGGCCCGTGCCTTGGAGGATGCGCGCTTAGCTAACTTGGCTGAGCGCACTCGACTGGAGAACCTCCAGCAAGCACTCGATGAGCGGGCGCGTCAACGGGTTCTAGACTCCAGTCGATGTCATCTCTTTCCGCCCCCGCAGGTATATCGAACTCTGATTAAAAATTCAGCAGCTGCAGCCCGTATAGCAGAGTCAATTCAGCCCTCCCAGTCAGAGGCTGGCAGAGGCTTGTTGCAAATCAGAGCGTTGCTCCGGGCAGCAGGAGACCAGAATTCCGCTGTTTCCCAGTCGCGGAACAGGATCCATAGCCGATCCGTTGCAGCAGACACAGTCCAGTTGGCTCACAGCCCAAGATCGCCCCGAGGCGAGAGGGACGTGGAGACCGGCGTGATCAGCAGAAGGAATGAGCCTTATGATCACCGATTCGATCGTGACGATCAACGTCGAGTACCCACCCCTCCCCCGAGGAGTGGATCGTATGTGCCTCGACAACAAGATGACAGACACCCTCATAGTGTTGGGCGGAGGACTCCCGTTGACCCTAGAGAACCAGGCTTTGATGCGAGATCTATTGTCGTTCAGGGTTTGGTCGACAGGAACAGGGCTCACCGAGAAGGTCACGGCAGGGATGCGCCCACCAGTAGCAGAGTACATGTCTCAGGGCCAGAGTGTTTCAGTCGAGCCATCAGAGCCTCTGTGATTCCTCCCAACTTCAGGTTGGCGACAGGAGTTAGTAAGTTCACTGGTGAGTCCAAGCCCGATACTTGGCTCGAAGACTACTGAGTGGTTGTCCAGATTGGCGGTAGCAATGATGAGGTGGCCATGAAGCACCTACCCCTTATGTTAGAGGGCTCGGCCAGAGCGTGGCTAAATCAGTTAGCACCCAGCAGCATTTACACTTGGGAGGATCTCTCCCGAGTGTTTGTCACAACATTTGAGGGAACATGCAAGCGGCCTGCAGGTCTCACGGAACTGGGGTCTTGCATGTAGAAACCGAATGAAACTCTGAGGGATTACATCCAGAGGTGGATTACATTGCATCACACCATTGAAAATGTGCCAGATCATCAAGCAGTTTGTGCCTTTAAAGAAGGCGTTAAGAACAGAGAATTGAATATGAAATTCGGTCGAACCGCAGAAATGTCTCTGAATCAGATGATGGAGATCGCCACCAAATACGCTAATGGTGAAGATGAGGAGCGACTCCGGAGTGCCAAGCATAAGTCAGTCGCCCAGGAAACCGGAGGAAATTCCAGTCGGAAACAGAAGCGGAAAGTCGAGCCAGCTGCTCCTGGAGAGGCCCTGGCCATAACCCAAGGAAAGTTTAAGGGAAAACCCAAAGGACCTTAGAACCCCAAGAAAGTTAAAGACCAAGATGGAAATGATGTTTTGGATCTGCCGTGTCACATCCACACCAAGAAAGATGAAGAGGGTAATCTCATTTACCCAAAGCATACCACTCGACAGTGTCGGCTCCTGATCCAGCAATTCCAGGGCAAACAGTCCAAAGATAAAGAGAAGGAGTCAGATAAAGTTGAGGACAAGGAAGATAGTGATGGATACCCCCAGGTCAATTCCACCTTGATGATTTTTGCTGATGTTGAAAGCAAAAGTCGACTGAAAGTTATCAACCGTGAAGTGAATATGGTTGCTCAGGCAACACCCAGTTATCTGAAGTGGTCTCAGACTGTCATCACATTCGACCAGTCTGATCACCCTATGCATATTGCTAACCGTGGGAGGCAAGCTTTGGTGGTCGACCCAGTTGTCGAAGACACTCGACTGACCAAGGTCCTGATGGATGGTGGTAGTGGTTTGAACAGACTGTATGCAGAGACATTGAAAGGGATGGGCATTCCGATGTCTAGACTCAGCACCAGCAACATGAGTTTCCATGGGGTCATCCCTGGGAAGAAAGCCGAGTCACTCGGCCAAATTGCTCTTGATGTGGTTTTCGGTGATTCCAAGAATTACCGCAAGGAAAAGTTAACATTCGAAGTTGTGGATTTCCAGAGTGCTTATCACGCTATTTTAGGCAGGCCAGCTTATGCACACTTCATGGCTCGACCATGTTATGTGTATCTCAAAGTGAAGATGCCCGGTCCCAAAGGTGTGATCACTATTACGGGCAATCGGAAGAAGGCAGAAGAGTGTTTTCAGAAAGGCTCAAAGATTGCTGATGCTCAGATGGCAGTGGTCGAGCTGCAAGATTATCAGAATACTGCATATCCGAGTGAGTTGCTGCGAGCCAAGAAGCCTGCTTCAGAATCAGCTTTTCAGTCGTCCGGTGAAACGAAGCCAGGTCACATTCACCCGACCGATCCCAATGCTGCTCCGACTCATATTTCAACGACACTCGACTCCAAATAGGAAGAAGCGCTCATCCAGTTCCTCTGTGACAACTGGGACATCTTCGCATGGAAACCTTCTGACATGCCTGGAGTTCCCAGGGGGCTGGCTGAGCACCGTCTACGAGTTGAACCAAAAGCTAAACCTGTCAAAGAACATCTTCGATGGTCCGCCATCCAGAAGAGAAAGGCCATTGGCGAGGAGGTGGCTCGGCTCCTAGCAGCGGAGTTTATCCGAGAGATTTACCACTCCGAGTGGCTCGCCAATGTTGTCATGGTCCCCAAAAAGGACAAGTCACTTCGCATGTGCATTGACTTTAAGCATGTCAATCGGGCCTGCCCGAAAGATCATTTTCCTCTCCCCCGCATCGACCAGATAGTCGACTCGACTGCGGGATGCGAGCGTTTGTCTTTTCTAGACGCCTATTCTGGGTACCATCAGATCCGTCTGTACGGGCCCGACGAGATCAAAACAGATTTCATCACTCCATTCGGGTGCTTCTGTTATGTCACCATGCCATTCGGCCTCAAGAATGCCGGAGCCATGTTCATGAGGATGATTCAGAAATGTTTGCTCACTCAAATCAGTCGGAATGTGGAAACATACATGGATGATATTGTGGTCAAGTCACGGAAGGGTTCCGACCTGCTGACTGACCTTGCTGAAACCTTTGCCAATCTCAGGAGGTATGATATCAAGCTCAACCCATCAAAATGCACATTCGGAGTTCCAGGTGGAAAGTTACTTGGTTTTCTCGTTTCCGAACGGGGAATCGACGCCAATCCAGAAAAGGTTGGAACTATACTCCGGATGAAGCGTGTTGTGCGTGTGCACGATGTCCAAAAACTTACAGGTTGCTTGGCCGCTTTAAGTCGATTCATCTCTCGCCTCGGTGAAAAGGCATTGCCTCCTTACCGACTGGTGAAGAAGTCAGACAAGTTCGAGTGGACTCCAGAAGCTGATGCAGCGTTTGCAGATCTCAAAGCCCTGCTCTCCACCCAGCCGGTGGTTGCTGCCCCAATCAGCAAAGAGCCTTTGCTGGTTTACATTGCAACCACAGGACAAGTTGTCAGTACAGTACTTACGGTCGAGCAGGAAGAAGAAGGAAAGGCCTTCAAAGTTCAACGTCCAGTATATTATGTTTCTGAAGTTTTGACTCCATCAAAGCAAAGATATCCTCATTACCAGAAGCTTGTATATGGGATTTATATGACCACGAATAAGGTTGCACATTACTTCTCTGATCATTCCATTACAGTCGTCAGCGACGCCCCGCTGTCAGTGATTTTGCACAACAGAGATGCAACTGGTCGAGTGGCAAAATGGGCGATTGAACTTCTTCCCCTAGATATCAAGTTTGAGGCAAAGAAAGCTATCAAGTCCCAAGCAATTGCAGATTTCATCGCCGAGTGGATTGAACAGTGAAGGAAATATGCCCTAGAGGCAATAATAAAGTTATTATTTATTTCCTTATATATCATGATAAATGTTTATTATTCATGCTAGAATTGTATTAACCGGAAACATAATACATGTGTGGATATATAGACAAACAGAGTGTCACTAGTATGCCTCTACTTGACTAGCTTGTTAATCAAAGATGGTTAAGTTTCCTAACCATAGACAAGGAGTTGTTATTTGATTAACAAGGTCACATCATTAGTTGAATGATCTGATTGATATGACCCATTCCATTAGCTTAGCACCCGATCGTTTAGTATGTTGCTATTGCTTTCTTCATGACTTATACATGTTCCTATGACTATGAGATTACGCAACTCCCGTTTACCGTAGGAACACTTTGTGTGCCACCAAACGTCACAACGTAACTGGGTGATTATAAAGGTGCACTACAGGTGTCTCCGAAAGTATTTGTTGGGTTGGCGTATTTCGAGATTAGGATTTGTCTCTCCAAATGTCGGAGAGGTATCTCAGGGCCTTCTCGGTAATGCATATCACATAAGCCTTGCAAGCATTGCAACTAATAAGTTAGTTGCAAGATGATGTATTACAGAACGAGTCAAGAGACTTGCCGGTAACGAGATTGAACTAGGTATTGGATACCGACGATCGAATCTCGGGCAAGTGACATACCGATGACAAAGGGAACACGTATATTGTTATGCGGTCTGACCGATAAAGATCTTCATAGAATGTGTAGGAGCCAATATGGGCATCCAGGTCCCGCTGTTGGTTATTGACCAGATATTTATCTCAGTCATGTCTACACTGTTCTCGAACCGTAGGGTCCGCACGCTTAAAGTTTATGCATTTTGATGTACCGAAATTAGTTCGGAGTCCCGAATGTGATCATGGACATGACGAGGAGTCTCAAAATGGTCGAGACATAAAGATCGATATATTGGAAGCCTATATTTGGACATCGGAATGGTTCCGGGTGAAATCGGCATTTTACCAGAGTACCGGGGGGTTACCGGAACCCCCCGGGGGGTTAATGGGCCACTATGGGCCTTAAGGGAGAAGGGAGAAAAGGGGAAGGAAGGGGCCGCGCGCCCCTCCCCCTCCTAGTCCGAATAGGACAAGGGAAGGGGGGCGGCGCCCCCCTTTGCTTTTCCCCCTCCTCCTCTTTCCCCCCCTTCTCCTACTCCGAATAGGAAAAAGAGGGAGTCCTACTCCCGGTGGGAGTAGGCTCCCCCCTGGCGCGCCAAACCCTGGCCGGCCGCCCCTCCCCTGGCTCCTTTATATAGGGGGGCAAGGGGGCACCCTAGAACACACAAGTTGATCATTGAGATCGTTCCTTAGCCATGTGCGGTGCCCCCCTCCACCATATTCCACCTCGGTCATATCGTTGCAGTGTTTAGGCGAAGCCCTGCGACGGTAGAACATCATCATCGTCATCACGCCGTCGTGCTGACGAAACTCGTCCCCGAAGCTTTGCTGGATCGGAGCCCGGGGAACGTCATCGAGTTTTACGTGTGTCAAGAACTCGGAGGCGCCGGAGTAACGGCGCTTGGATCGGTCGGATCGGGAAGACGTACGACTACTTCCTCTACGTTGCGTCAACACTTCCGCTTCGGTCTACGAGGGTACATAGACAACACTCTCCCCTCCTGTTGCTATGCATCACCATGATCTTGCGTGTGCGTAGGAATTTTTTTGAAATTACTACGTTCCCCAACAGTGGCATCCGAGCCTAGGTTTTATGGTTTGATATTCTGCACGAGTAGAACACAAGTGAGTTGTGGACGATACAAGTCATACTGCCTACCAGCATGTCATACTTTGGTTCGGCGGTATTGTTGGATGAAGCGGCCCGAACCGACATTACGCATACGCTTACGTGAGACTGGTTCTACCGCCGTGCTTTGCACACAGGTGGCTGGCGGGTGTCAGTTTCTCCAACTTTAGTTGAACCGAGTATGGCTACGCCCGGTCTTTCCGAAGGTTAAAACGGAGTCTATTTGACAAACTATCGTTGTGGTTTTGATGCGTAGGTGAGATTGGTTCTTGCTTAAGCCCGTAGCAGCCACGTAAAACTTGCAACAAACAAAGTAGAGGACGTCTAACTTGTTTTTGCAGGGCATGTTGTGATGTGATATGGTCAAGACATGATGCTAAATTTTATTGTATGAGATGATCATGTTTTGTAACCGAGTTATCGGCAACCGGCAGGAGCCATACGGTTGTCGCTTTATTGTATGCAATGCAATCGCCCTGTAATGCTTTACTTTATCACTAAGCGGTAGCGATAGTCGTAGAAGCATAAGATTGGCGAGACGACAACGATGCTACGATGGAGATCAAGGTGTCGCACCGGTGACGATGGTGATCATGAAGGTGCTGCGGAGATGGAGATCACAAGCACAAGATGATGATGACCATATGATATCACTTATATTGATTGCATGTGATGTTTATCTTTTTATGCATCTTATCTTGCTTTGATTGACGGTAGCATTATAAGATGATCTCTCACTAAATTATCAAGAAGTGTTCTCCCCGAGTATGCACCGTTGCCAAAGTTCGTCGTGCCCAGACACCACGTGATGATCGGGTGTGATAAGCTCTACGTCCATCTACAACGGGTGCAAGCCAGTTTTTGCACACGCAGAATACTCGGGTTATACTTGACGAGCCTAGCATATGCAGATATGGCCTCGGAACACGGAGACCGAAAGGTCGAGCGTGAATCATATAGTAGATATGATCAACATAATGATGTTCACCATTGAGAACTAATCCATTTCACGTGATGATCGGTTATGGTTTAGTTTGATTTGGATCACGTGATCACTTAGAAGATTAGAGGGATGTCTATCTAAGTGGGAGTTCTTAAGTAATATGATTAATTGAACTTAAATTTATCATGAACTTAGTCCCTGATAGTATCTTGCTTGTTTATGTTGATTGTAGATAGATGGCTCGTGCTGTTGTTCCGTTGAATTTTAATGCGTTCCTTGAGAAAGCAAAGTTGAAAG
Organism: Triticum dicoccoides; assembly: GCF_002162155.2. Taxonomy (NCBI): domain Eukaryota; kingdom Viridiplantae; phylum Streptophyta; class Magnoliopsida; order Poales; family Poaceae; genus Triticum; species Triticum dicoccoides. Next base: position 33,121,246 of record NC_041383.1, read on the forward strand.
ATGATGGTAGCAATTACATGGACTGGGTCCGTAACTTGAGGATTATCCTCATTGCTGCACAGAAGAATTACGTCCTGGAAGCACCGCTGGGTGCCAGGCCTGCTGCAGGAGCAACGCCATATGTTATGAACGTCTGGCAGAGCAAAGCTGATGACTACTCGATAGTTCAGTGTGCCATGCTTTACGGCTTAGAACCGGGACTTCAACGACGTTTTGAACACCATGGAGCATATGAGATGTTCCAGGAGTTGAAGTTAATATTCCAACAGAATGCCCGGATTGAGAGATATGAAGTCTCCAATAAGTTCTATAGCTGCAAGAGGGAGGAGAATGGTTCTGTCAGTGAGCATATACTCAAAATGTCTGGGTATTATAATCACTTGATTCAACTGGGAGTTAATCTTCCGGATGATTGTGTCATTGACAGAATTCTCCAATCACTTCCACCAAGCTACAAAGGCTTCATGATGAACTATAATATGCAAGGGATGGATAAAACAATGCCCGAGCTCTTCGCAATGCTAAAGGCTGCGGAGGTAGAAATCAAGAAGGAGCATCAAGTGTTGATGGTCAATAAGACTACTAGTTTCAAGAAAAAGGGCAAAGGGAAGAAGAAGGGGAACTTCAAGAAGAACAGCAAACAAGTTGCTGCTCAAGAGAAGAAACCCAAGTCTGGACCTAAGCCTGAAACTGAGTGCTTCTACTGTAAGCAGACTGGTCACTAGAAGCGGAACTGCCCCAAGTATTTGGCGGACAAGAAGGATGGCAAGGTGAACAAAGGTATATGTGATATACATGTTATTGATGTGTACCTTACTAGAGCTCGCAGTAGCACCTGGGTATTTGATACTGGTTCTGTTGCTAATATTTGCAACTCAAAACCGGGACTACGGATTAAGCGAACACTGGCAAAGGACGAGGTGACGATGCGCGTGGGAAATGGTTCCAAAGTCGATGTGATCGCGGTCGGCACGCTACCTCTACATCTACCTTCGTGATTAGTATTAGACCTGAATAATTGTTATTTGGTGCCAGCGTTGAGCATGAACATTATATCTGGATCTTGTTTGATGCGAGACGGTTATTCATTTAAATCAGAGAATAATGGTTGTTCTATTTATATGAGTAATATCTTTTATGGTCATGCACCCTTGAAGAGTGGTCTATTTTTGATGAATCTCGATAGTAGTGATACACATATTCATAATGTTGAAGCCAAAAGATGCAGAGTTGATATTGATAGTGCAACTTATTTGTGGCACTGCCGTTTAGGTCATATCGGTGTAAAGCGCATGAAGAAACTCCATACTGATGGACTTTTGGAGCCACTTGATTATGAATCACTTGGTACATGTGAACCGTGCCTCATGGGCAAGATGACTAAAACACCGTTCTCCGGTACTATGGAGAGAGCAACAGATTTGATGGAAATCATACATACAGATGTATGTGGTCCGATGAATGTTGAGGCTCGTGGCGGATATCGTTATTTTCTCACCTTCACAGATGATTTAAGTAGATATGGGTATATCTACTTAATGAAACACAAGTCTGAAACATTTGAAAAGTTCAAAGAATTTCAGAGTGAAGTTGAAAATCATCGTAACAAGAAAATAAAGTTTCTACGATCTGATCGTGGAGGAGAATATTTGAGTTACGAGTTTGGTCTACATTTGAAACAATGCGGAATAGTTTCGCAACTCACGCCACCCGGAACACCACAACGCAATGGTGTGTCCGAACGTCGTAACCGCACTTTACTTGATATGGTGCGATCTATGATGTCTCTTACTGATTTACCGCTATCGTTTTGGGGTTATGCTCTAGAGACGGCCGCATTCACGTTAAATAGGACACCATCGAAATCCGTTGAGACGACGCCTTATGAACTATGGTTTAGCAAGAAACCAAAGTTGTCGTTTCTTAAAGTTTGGGGCTGCGATGCTTATGTGAAAAAGCTTCAACCTGATAAGCTCGAACCCAAATCGGAGAAATGTGTCTTCATAGGATACCCAAAGGAAACTGTTGGGTACACCTTCCACCACAGATCCGAAGGCAAGACATTTGTTCCTAAAAATGGATCCTTTCTAGAGAAGGAGTTTCTCTCGAAAGAAGTGAGTGGGAGGAAAGTAGAACTTGATGAGGTAACTGTACCTGCTCCCTTATTGGAAAGTAGTGCATTACAGAAATCTGTTTCTGTAACACCTACACCAATTAGTGAGGAAGCTAATGATATTGATCATGAAACTTCAGATCAAGTTACTACAGAACCTCGTAGATCAACCAGAGTAAGATCCGCACCAGAGTGGTACGGCAATCCTGTTCTGGAAGTCATGATACTAGATCATGACGAACCTATGAACTATGAAGAAGCGATGGTGAGCCCAGATTCCGCAAAATGGCTAGAAGCCATGAAATCTGAGATGGGATCCATGTATGATAACAAAGTATGGACTTTGGTTGACTTGCCCGATGGTCGGCAAGCAATAGAGAATAAATGGATCTTTAAGAAGAAGACTGACGCTGACGGTAATGTTACTGTCTACAAGCTCGACTTGTCGCAAAAGGTTTTCGACAAGTTCAAGGGATTGACTACGATGAGACCTTCTCACCCGTAGCGATGCTTAAGTCTGTCTGAATCATGTTAGCAATTGCCGCATTTTATGATTATGAAATTTGGCAAATGGATGTAAAGACTGCATTCCTGAATGGATTTCTGGAAGAAGAGTTGTATATGATGCAACCAGAAGGTTTTATCGATCCAAAGGGAGCTAACAAAGTGTGCAAGCTCCAGCGATCCATTTATGCACTGGTGCAAGCCTCTCGGAGTTGGAATAAACGCTTTGATAGTGTGATCAAAGCATTTGGGTTTGTACAGACTTTTGGAGAAGCCTGTATTTACAAGAAAGTGAGTGGGAGCTCTGTAGCATTTCTGATATTATATGTAGATGACATATTACTAATTGGAAATGATATAGAATTTCTGGATAGCATAAAGGGATACTTGAATAAGAGTTTTTCAATGAAAGACCTCGGTGAAGCTGCTTACATATTGGGCATTAACATCTATAGAGATAGATCAAGACGCTTAACTGGACTTTCACAAAGCACATACCTTGACAAAGTTTTGAAAAAGTTCAAAATGGATCAAGCAAAGAAAGGGTTCTTGCCTGTGTTACAAGGCGTGAAGTTGAGTAAGACTCAATGCCCGACCACTGCAGAAGATAGAGAGAAGATGAAAGATGTTCCCTATGCTTCAGCCATAGGCTCTATCATGTATGCAATGCTGTGTACCAGACCTGATGTGTGCCTTGCTATAAGTTTGGTAGGGAGGTACCAAAGTAATCCAGGAGTGGATCACTGGACAGCGGTCAAGAACATCCTGAAGTACCTGAAAAGGACTAAGGAAATGTTTCTCGTATATGGAGGTGACAAAGAGCTCGTCGTAAACGGTTACGTTGATGCAAGCTTTGACACTGATCCGGACGATTCTAAATCGCAAACCGGATACGTATTTACATTAAACGGTGGAGCTGTCAGTTGGTGCAGTTCTAAACAAAGCATCGTGGCGGGATCTACATGTGAAGCGGAGTACATAGCTGCTTCGAAAGCAGCAAATGAAGGAGTCTGGATGAAGGAATTCATATCCGATCTAGGTGTCATACGTAGTGCATCGGGTCCAATGAAAATATTTTGTGACAATACTGGTGCAATGGCCTTGGCAAAGGAATCCAGATTTCACAAGAGAACCAAGCACATCAAGAGACGCTTCAATTCTATCCGGGATCTAGTCCAGGTGGGAGACATAGAGATTTGCAAGATACATACGGATCTGAATGTAGCAGACCCGTTGACTAAGCCTCTTCCACGAGCAAAACATGGTCAACACCAAGACTCCATGGGTGTTAGAATCATTACTGTGTAATCTAGATTATTGACTCTAGTGCAAGTGGGAGACTGAAGGAAATATGCCCTAGAGGCAATAATAAAGTTATTATTTATTTCCTTATATATCATGATAAATGTTTATTATTCATGCTAGAATTGTATTAATCGGAAACATAATACATGTGTGGATATATAGACAAACAGAGTGCCACTAGTATGCCTCTACTTGACTAGCTTGTTAATCAAAGATGGTTAAGTTTCCTAACCATAGACAAGGAGTTGTTATTTGATTAACAAGGTCACATCATTAGTTGAATGATCTGATTGATATGACCCATTCCATTAGCTTAGCAACCGATCGTTTAGTATGTTGCTATTGCTTTCTTCATGACTTATACATGTTCCTATGACTATGAGATTATGCAACTCCCGTTTACCGTAGGAACACTTTGTGTGCCACCAAACTTCTCAACGTAACTGGGTGATTATAAAGGTGCACTACAGGTGTCTCCGAAAGTATTTGTTGGGTTGGCGTATTTCGAGATTAGGATTTGTCACTCCGAATGTCGGAGAGGTATCTCAGGGCCTTCTCGGTAATGCACATCACATAAGCCTTGCAAGCATTGCAACTAATAAGTTAGTTGCAAGATGATGTATTACAGAACGAGTAAAGAGACTTGCCGGTAACGATATTGAACTAGGTATTGGATACCGATGATCGAATCTCGGGCAAGTAACATACCGATGACAAAGGGAACATCGTATATTGTTATGCGGTCTAACCGATAAAGATCTTCGTAGAATGTGTAGGAGCCAATATGGGCATCCAGGTCCCGCTGTTGGTTATTGACCAGAGATTTGTCTCAGTCATGTTTACACTGTTCTCGAACCGTAGGGTCCGCACGCTTAAAGTTACGATGACAGTTATTATGAGTTTATGCATTTTGATGTACCGAAGTTAGTTCGGAGTCCCGGATGTGACCACGGACATGACGAGGAGTCTCGAAATGGTCGAGACATAAAGATCGATATATTGGAAGCCTATATTTGGACATCGGAATGGTTCCGGGTGAAATCGGCATTTTACCGGAGTATCGGGGGGTTACCGGAACCCCCCGGGGGGGGTTAATGGGCCACTATGGGCCTTAAGGGAGAAGGGAGAAAAGGGGAAGGAAGGTGCCGCGCGCCCCTCCCCCTCCTAGTCCGAAAAGGACAAGGGAAGGGGGGCGGCGCCCCCCCCTTTCCTTTTCCCCCTCCACCTCTTCCCCCCCCTTCTCCTACTCCGAATAGGAAAAGAGGGAGTCCTACTCCCGGTGGGAGTAGGACTCCCCCCTGGCGCCAAACCCTGGCCGGCCGCCCCTCCCCCTGGCTCTTTTATATACGGGGGCAAGGGGGCACCCTAGAACACACAAGTTGATCATTGAGATCGTTCCTTAGCCATGTGCGGTGCCCCCCTCCACCATATTCCACCTCGGTCATATCGTTGCAGTGTTTAGGCGAAGCCCTGCGACGGTAGAACATCATCATCGTCAACACGCCGTCGTGCTGACGAAACTCGTCCCCGAAGCTTTGCTGGATCGGAGCCCGGGGAACGTCATCGAGCTGTACGTGTGTCAAGAACTCGGAGGCGTCGGAGTAACGGCGCTTGGATCGGTCGGATCGGGAAGACGTACAACTACTTCCTCTATGTTGCGTCAACGCTTCCGCTTCGGTCTACGAGGGTACGTAGACAACACTCTCCCCTCTCATTGCTATGGATCACCATGATCTTGCGTGTGCGTAGGAAATTTTTTCAAATTACTACGTTCCCCAACAAACAGCAACTTCCGACTCAAGTTCACTCGGAGCACTGGACCATGTTCTTCGATGGATCTAAGATGCTGAATGGTTCCAGTGCTGGGGTAGTATTAGTTTCCCCCCGAGGAGATAAGCTCAGATATGTTCTCCAGATTCACTTTGATTCCTCCAATAACGAAGCAGAATATGAAGCACTTTTGTATGGGTTACGCATGGCCATTAAACTCGGCGTCCATCGCCTCATGGTCTATGGCGACTCAGATTTGGTGGTTAATCAGGTGATGAAGGAGTGGGATGTCAGAAGTCCAGCTATGACTGGTTATTGCAATGCAGTGAGAAAGTTAGAGAAGAAATTCGAGGGGTTAGAGCTTCATCACATCCCCCGACTGAAAAATCAAGCAGCTGATGATTTGGCAAAGATAGGCTCCAAGAGAGAAGCCATTCCCAGCAATGTGTTTTTGGAGCACATCCACTCGCCGTCAGTCTAGGAAGATCCTTTTACAGATGAAGCCCCGCAGCCAAAGAGCGCCACGGATCCGACTGAAGTCGAAATTCCAGCAGTGGTCGACCTAACCATGGAAGTCTTGGCAATCACCCCCGACTGGACGATACCGTACATCGCGTATATCCTGAGGAAAGAACTCCCGGAGGACGAGGAAGAGGCTCGACAGATCGTCCGTCGATCCAAGGCGTTTACAGTCATAAAGGGACAGTTGTATAGAGAAAGCGCGACTGGAGTCGGTCAGAAGTGTATAACACCAGAAGAAGGTCAAATAATCCTTGATGATATCCACTCGGGGACCTGTGGTCACCATGCGTCCTCTCGGACCATTGTAGCTAAAGCGTACCGAGCGGGATTCTACTGGCCAAGAGCAAATGAAATGGCAAAAGAGATAATCGACAAGTGAGAAGGGTGCCAGTTCTACTCCAATATGTCGCACAAACCTGAATCAGCCCTGAAGACCATTCCACTCATCTGGCCTTTCGCTGTTTGGGGACTGAATATGGTTGGACCATTGAGAACGGGCAGGAGCGGTTTCACACATGTGCTTGTGGCAGTCGACAAGTTCACCAAATGTATTGAAGCTAAGCCTATCAAGAATCTTGATGCTTGCACTGCCATCAGTTTCATCAGGGAGTTAACATTCAGATATGGAGTCCCGCATAGCATCATCACTGACAATGGATCGAACTTTGATTCAGACAAGTTCAGAGCTTTTTGCGCCTCTCAAGGCACACGAGTCGACTACGCGTCGGTCGCCCACCCCCAGTCGAACGGACAAGCGGAAAGGGCAAATGGTCTGATTCTGAAAGGGCTGAAACCTCGGCTGATGCATGATCTCAAGCACACAGCAGGAGCATGGATCGACGAGCTTCCGTCAGTTCTTTGGGGATTGAGGACCACCCCGAATCGGTCGACTAGAAGAACCCCGTTCTTTCTGGTCTAAGGAGCGGAAGCAGTCTTGCCGAGTGATCTGCTTCACAACGCACCCCGAGTCGAGCTCTACTCTGAAGAGGAAGTAGAACAAGCCCGACAGGACGCAGTCGACCTCTTGGAAGAAGAAAGAGAAATGGCTATGATACGATCGACCATTTATCAACAGGACTTGCGTCGATTCAATGCCAGAAATGTGAAGAGTCGAGCCCTCCAAGAAGGAGATTTGGTCCTCCGAGTGGATCAACAGACACCACACAAGCTCGCTCCTACTTGGGAAGGCCCCTTCATCGTCACCAGAGTCCTCCACAATGGAGCATATCACCTTTACAATGTCGATCGCCAGATTGATGATCCTCGAGCTTGGAATGCGGAACTGCTCTGCCATTTTTACACTTGAATTCTCACTCGGATGAGATGTAATAACAGAAACTTCTGTAGTCTATTTTTCAAAGACAAGAGTGTTACAATTTTTCCATTAATTGTTGTTGCTTTTGTTTGCTTGTGAAATCCCCCAGTGGGTGGCTTAGCTGCGAATCCGTTTTGCTGAAGTCTATAAGAAAAATCCTACCGAGTGGTGAGCCAGTCTCCCACTCGGGGGCTTAGCTGCGAACCCGTTTTGCCTAAGTATTTGAAAATCCTACCGAGTGATGAGCCAGCCTCCCACTCGGGGGCTTAGCTGCAGTCTAGTACTCGCCTAAGTATTTGAAAATCCTACCGAGTGGTGAGCCAGCCTCCCACTCGGGGGCTTAGCTGCAGTCCAGTACTCGCCTAAGTATTTGAAAATCCTACCGAGTGGTGAGCCAGCCTCCCACTCGGGGGCTTAGCTGCAGTCCAGTACTCGCCTAAGTATTTAAAATCCTACCGAGTGGAGAGCAAACCTCCCACTCAGAGGCTTAGCTGCAATCCAGTACTCGCCTAAGTGTTTAAAATCCTACCGAGTGGAGAGCAAACCTCCCACTCGGAGGCTTAGCTGCAGTCCAGTACTCA
>NC_041383.1:33130317-33135397 GCF_002162155.2 Triticum dicoccoides
GGGGCTTAGCTGCAGTCTTGTACTCGCCTAAGTGTTTAAAATCCTACCGAGTGGAGAGCAAACCTCCCACTCGGAGGCTTAGCTGCAGTCCAGTACTCGCCTAAGTGTTTAAAATCCTACCGTGTGGAGAGCAAACCTTCCACTCCGGGGCTTAGCTGCAGTCCAGTACTCGACTAAGTGTTTAAAATCCTACCGAGTGGAGAGCAAACCTCCCACTCGAGGGCTTAGCTGCAGTCCAGTACAAGCCTAAGTATTCAAATTCCTACCGAGTGGAGAGCAAACCTCTCACTCGGAGGCTTAGCTGCAGTCTAGTACTCGCCTAAGTATGGAACAAATCCTAATTCGCAAGGACGACGAGGTGCAAGTTGACTGTTACCTTCTCCTTCGGAGCTGCACCACAAATACAAGGTTATTTCGAGTGAGGAACAGTTTCCACTCGACAGATAATTCATGAAGATATTCAATGATAAATCAAGTTCGGATAAGACCCAAAGGTCCGAGACCGCAGATCAAAGTACTCGAGCCTTCAGGTCGACAGAGTTTAACGGTTACAAAATCCACTCGGCATTCTGAGGCAAATTTAAAGTGAAGCATAAAAGTCTTATTCCTCAGGCGGAGGACTGGAAGGAGCGACGAACTTGTCCAAGTCGATCACATCTGCAATGCGAGTGGCAGCAGCAATGAAAGTCTCCATGAAGTCTTGAAAGTTGTGCTTCCTGGTATTGGCAACTTGGATAGCAGCCAACTTTTCCTCTCGCGCCTCCTTGCAGTGAACGCGGACCAGGGATAACCATCAGGCTATACACCCGCATCTATTGACATATTTCATTTTTCCTTTTTATTTCGTTCTTCAACTCCGTTTATTATTTTTCGTGAACTATTTTCTTTAAATTTGTGAACATTTTTTGAAAATCCATGAACATTTTTGAAATTCGATGAATTTTTTTTTCAAATTCTATGATTTTTTTTTAAAATTTTGATGAACTTTTTCCGAATTGGATGTACTTTTTTCAAATTTGTTGAACTTTTTTCGAATTCGATGAACTTTTTTCAAAATTGATGACCTTTTTCCATATTTTGAACTACTTTTTCGATGAACTTTTCTACAAAATCGATGGACTTTTTCAAATTTGTGAACTATTTTTCAGAATCGTTGAACTAGTTTTTCAAATTCGTATTCTTTTTAAAAATTTGATGAACTTTTCTCGAATTCTATGAACGTTTTTAAAATTTTTTCTCCCACGATCGTTTTTAGAGGAGGCTGTTGGGCCGGCCCGCTACGCGAGCGCCGCGAACCCTAAGCGGCGCAGAAGGCCACGCCGGATGATTTCTAGCACTGGCCAACAACTCGGGGGATCGAAGCTGCATCGCTTGCTGGGCAGTCCCCACGCAAAACGCTGGTTCCTTTAGTCCCATATCGGCTAGCGAGGTTGAGCGGGACCAGCTTATAAGCCCCGTGCTGCTACTTAAGTTGTCCCTTCGGAGACACCCGGTGATTGGATGATATAAAAATTGCATGTTGGTTGCGTGCATCAGGATGACCGCTGGTAGCATCTTTTTCCAATTTTTGGCACCTTCAAAAGTAAACGGCCTCCGCTCTAGCTTCTCGCACAAACCCTCTATTTTATTTATTGATTCTTCTAAAAATTAGTTCTTATTTTTAGATTCAAAATTTTCGGATTTCACGTGTCGTCTTTTCAGCCCCTTATGTATACTAGTACTTTTATTGAAAGGTTCTCATATTTTCATTTTCATCTTTTTTCTAATCCATACCACTACCATCTTTTTGGTGATTACGAGTTTAACTGATTTTATAGAAAAGTCCTTATAGTTCTTATTTTCATATTTTTAGATCCAAAATTTTATGATTTCACGCCCCATCTTTTCAGCCCCTCACGTATACTGCAATTTTTATAGAATGATCCTTATAATTTTTTATTCAGTTATCTGAGGATGCACGATTAACATTTTTTTACCATTCTTATTTTCAGATCCAAAATTATAGGAATTTTTTACCGTTCTTAATGCAAAATTTTAGGAATTCCACGCGCTATCTTTTCAGCCCCTCACGTATACTACTATTTTTGTCGAAAGGTCCTCATATTTTCATTTCCATCTTTTCATATCCTTACCCCTACCAACTTTTTGGTGATTACAGTCTTTTTGCCCCTCACGAGTTCAACTGATTTTACAAAAAGTCCTTATAGTTCTCATTTCCATTTTTTCAGATCCAAATTTTAGGATTTCACGCCCCATTTTTTTCAGCTGCTCACCTATACTACTACTTTTATTGAAAGGTCCTCATAATTTTTTATTCAGCTATCTGAGGATGCACGACGCTCATTTCTATTCAGGTCTCCTCCTTCTGGACGGTTCATACATTTTTCTTTTCTTTTCGAAACGACAAGATTCATGCATTCATTAAGAAAAGAGTTGCTTGGTTAATTAGACCATATATATACAATATAGTGCCTCACTTTATCGAGATGCCACTTTGATGACTCTACCATGGTTGCCTCCAGCGTGCGTGAGCAGAGCATGAACTATAATCTCCCAACAGTTCAAAACATGACTAGGAAAATAAATGATTGCTATAACAAGCACATCCCTGTACTGACTTCTCCATCGCAAGGTTCAGAGTGGACATCCTTGTACTGACCTCTCCGTCGTAAGGTTCAGAGGAGAGACATAGAGATCCTTCTATTGGTTGGGCTCGGGGCTGCATCATTATTCATAGCTCCCCGAGTCACCATAGAAGTTGCATCCACCGACCACTCAATCTTGCCCGGGGGCTAATTCAGCGTACACAATACCTGCGCGACTTTGTGTGTCAACATAGGCTAACAACCACCACATGTCTTTCATTTGCGTTTGCGACCTCATGCGCAAGCCAGACTCAAACGGGGGCTCCCTACGTCACAAAATCAGAGCTCACGGCATGGTTGATTGGGGGTCATTGTCAAGGCAAAAGTGGACGACGCTCCATACTAAACAAAATAAAAATAAAACAAATGCATTCACAAAAGCAAAAACACATACACTATATCAGGCAACCTCTCAAGAGTCATTTACATCTTCCACCAACCGCCTTGAGATTGTTTGCTATTCGCAGGCGCTAGCGACGTACTCAGCCGCTCCAGCGACCTCCTCAAAGTTGCTCTTTATCTCGCGCTCGCCAGGGTCTCCCGGACGAGGGGACCGAGCGCCATCGTGGAATAGCGGGTTCTCATGCCGGCCAACACCTAGCGGGCTCCTTCATAAGCATCAGACACTTGCTAGTCCAGCAAATGGACAGGAGCTCGCTACAACAATTCCACCGCGCCTTCAAGATCGCCCCAGAGGTCAGGGGGCAAATCCTAAACGCGGCTCGTTGCGTCTGTTTCTTCGATTTTCACAAACCGGCGCACACCTGTGCGGCATGCTGGGTCGGCCCGCCTTGCATTTTTTCCATTCAAATCCGAAGCAAAAAAAGGGTGTGCACATGGGGATTCAAACTCATTATCTTCTTTTATTTTTTCACTAGGTCGCGAGAGCTTTAGAACCCATATAATTTTTTATTTTTAAACAAGGACCTTTTTTTTCTTCAAAACCGGTGAACTTATTTTCGAAAATTCACGAACTTTTTCAAGATTCATGGACTATTTTCTAATTCGGTGAACTTTTTTCAAGTTTCTTAACTTTTCTTACAAAATCGATTGAATTTTTTTCAATTTTGTGAACCTTTTATGTAATTTGACAAAAAAAATCACTGAATTTTATGAAAGTTTCTTCAAATTCGGTAAACCTCTTTAAAATCCTATGTACTTATCTAGAAATCAGTAAACTTTTTTTTAAATTAATGAACTTTTTTTCAAATTCATGAACTATTTTTGAAAATTTGAACTATTTTCAAAATTGGTGACTTTTCCAAATTTGATCAACTTTTTTCAAATTTGATCAACTTTTTTCAAATTTGATGATTTTTTTCAAATTCCATGAACTTCGTTCAGAATCACTGATTTTTTTGTAATCCATGAATTTTTTCGAAAGGTTCAAATAAATAAAAAATCATAGCTGTACAATACTCGATACATGTGCAATAAATTGTACGGCTATAAATGTTCTTAATTAATTCGCCATTCAATTGGTCACTAGCATGTTATTAGGTCAGGTGGTGTGACGGCATGAGTTCGATCCACGAATAGAAGCACTTCATTAAAGTTTTGCTCGGCCGGCCCTGTAACATCGCCGTCGGGCGCCATTGAGCCGAACCGGTGCTCTTGGTTAGGAGCTCCCGGCCTCATGAACATTATTGAGTAACAATAAAGTGTGTTTAGACTCAAAAAAGTAAAAAAGGTTAGGAGATCCCAAAGGTCAGGGTCGTCCCACCACCACAGTGTCTCGACGGCCTTGCCAAGCGCGACATGCATTCGCGGAAGAAATTTGGCCATGTATGTATGTATGTATGGGCCAACGCTACAAGTTGCGGTGGAGACGGACTCGGACCGGCAGAACGACGCTTGTAACTAGCCCGTGGGCTCATCGGCCTTGTTCTTGTAATTAATAAGCATCGTACTGCCTGTGGAAGGAAACAAGGCAAGAAGAAGCAAACGGCGAAGCCCAAGATTCCGCCGCCGCCGCTGCCGACAGCTCTAATATTGTTAGAAAGATGCCGGCCCTCGGTCTCAGGCCGCCATCGATGGGCCCCCTTATGGGTCCCGTCCGGGCGTCGTCGCCGGCATCGGGGGAGGTGGCCACTACTAGGAAAAGGCTTATACATAGAAGTTTATCAGTAGCGTGTGTTTTGGAGCCAACGCTACTGATAATTACCAGTAGCATGTGTTACAAACCGTGCTACTGATACAACTTAGCAGCAGCGTTGGTTTCTAGAGGGCACGCTACTGGTAAGTTAACCACACCACACCCCCCGGCCAAAAAAGTAGCAGCGTTCGTACTCTAACAAGCGCTACTGTTAAGAATATAGCAGTAGCGTCGGGCCACCAGGAAGCGCTACTCCTACTTCTTCTATGTGTAATCTTTTAGTAGTAGCGTGTTTTTTGAGCAAGCGCTATAGATAGTTTTATGTACCAGTAGATATTTT
>NC_041383.1:33135465-33139190 GCF_002162155.2 Triticum dicoccoides
ATATTTGTAAAATACGTACATATTTGTACGTAAAAATGAGCATACTCAAAAAATGGTACATACTACCTAAAAATTAGTATATATACTACCTAATCATTGTTATATACTACATACTACACGTACATACTCTCGGTTCCGACAGATACTACATACAACATACAAAACGCAAGTGGTGGTAACTACCACTGCATGTAGGAAACATTTGTCCTATATATATATATATATATATATATATATATATATATATATATATATATATATATATGGGTGATATGAGAATATGTATACCGAATTGTGTGTGGCATAATTTGAGCTTCCTACATTGTGTATTTGATGAAATAATGTGGGTGACATGAGTTGCCTATGTTTTGCCGAATTGTCGATTCAATTCCGTTTCGGCAAATTTCGGGCATGCAAACTCAATATGTCCTATGTATAGGGAAGGTCATGCCGAATTTTTATATGAATTTGATCCATGCATGCATATATACGTGGTTATAATATTTGCTCCACCCGCAGGTGATCATGAAGGTCAATGGAAGGATGGTGGAAAGATACTGGCAATCCGCTGTGGATGACATGTATGAAAAAAGACTGAGGGATGTTTTATGTCCGTGTGGAAAATGCAAAGGAAGAGTCAGGCTCGACCCCTTTAAGGGTGGTAAGTTTAAGGCGCACCTGCTCATGCATGGTTTCATGCATGGCCATACTCGGTGGATAAGTGAAGAAGAAGAAGATGATGATGATGATGAGGACGTCGACGGGGCAGGAAATAACGACATGGGGCCACCAGACCAAGAGATGACCGATTATGTGCCTGAAGAGGAACACGGCCTCGGAAATGTCAATGACGAAGAGGCAGTTCAAGGCGGAGAAGACGCGGACACGCCACCGTCTTCGTCGCTACTAAGTTCAGCCATGCTGGACCCGCATGTTCGAGACCTGCTTTGCAAGAAGACGACTAGCGACAGAGCTGCTTCTAGAGAGGAGGCCAAACTAGCGCAACTGGAGGTAGACTCGACGACTCCTTTGTATAGTCCCGAGGTGACCCGCTTGAGTTTCACACTAGAACTTCTAAAGATGAAGGCAAAAAACAAATGGACAGATACAAGCCTAGATGAGCTTCTGAAGTACCTAAAGAAGGTTCTTCCCGCGTGAAGCCTGTGTCCTACTAGTGTCGAGGAGGCAAAGAAAATCGTGTGCCCTCTTGATCTGCCACATATTAGATATCACGCATGCATCAATGAATATCGGAACGAGCACGCGGAAAAAACCATCTGTCCAAAGTGCAATGCTTCACGATATAAAAAGGTCGGAAAGAAAGATCCACAGAAAGCTGTATTGTACTTTCCGATCACTCCGCTTCTACAGCGGTATTTCGTAGATCCTAAGGAAGCAAAGATTATGCGCTGGAACGCGGAGAGGATGAAGTTAGATGACGAAGATGAACCGAAGCTGAGACACCTCACATATGCTAGCCAGTGGAGAGCATTAAATGCTGAATTTGAATTTTTCGCAAATGATACAAGGAACATCGTGCTTGGCGCTAGTAGTGATGGCATGAATCCATTTGGCAACCAGAACACCAATCATAGCACATGGCCCGTGTTTGTATTGATGTACAACCTCCCCCCTAGTTATGCACGAAGGAAAAATACATACACATGACTATGCTTATTCAAGGGCCGAGACAACCGGGAAATGATATAAATCTGTATCTCGGGTTACTGAAAGAGGAGTTACAGACCTTATGGACAACGCCGGCCAAGACATGGGATGCAAGCAAAGGAGAGTATTTCTACATGAGAGCGTGCTGATCACGACGGTGTAGGACTATCTCGGTTACGGCTATCTCTCCAGCCAGGTGTGCCATGGATATTGCGGATGCACGAGGTTCATGGATGATACAACTTCTCTACAGCTATCGAAAGACGGCGGGTCTTCGAAAATCGTGTGCATGGGGCATCGAAGATGGCTCGAGAAGGATGACCCATGGAGAAAGCATGGAGATCTATTCAATGGTAAGGCTGAGCATCGAGGTCCTCCACGTAAGTGTAGCGGTGCAGAAATATATGAGTTATTGAAGAACTGGGAAGAGTGCCCCTCGCTGGGTGATGTCTACTACACAACCTTCTCCTTGTAGACGTTGTTGGGCCTGCAAGTGCACAGGTTTGTAGGACAGTAGCAAATTTCCCTCAAGTGGATGACCTAAGGTTTATCAATCCGCGGGAGGCGTAGGATGAAGATGGTCTCTCTCAAACAACCCTGCAACCAAATAACAAAGAGTCTCTTGTGTCCCCAACACACCCAATACAATGGTAAATTGTATAGGTGCACTAGTTCGGCAAAGAGATGGTGATTCAAGTGCAATATGGATGGTAGATAAAGGTTTTTGTAAACTGAAAATATAAAAACAGCAAGGTAACAAGTGGTAAAAGTGAGCGTAAACGGTATTGCAATGATAGGAACCAAGGCCTAGGGTTCATACTTTCACTAGTGCAAGTTCTCTCAACAATAATAACATAGATAGATCATATAACAATCCCTCAACATGCAACAAAGAGTCACTCCAAAGCTACTAATAGCGGAGAACAAACGTAGAGATTATGGTAGGATACGAAACCACCACAAAGCTATTCTTTTGGATCGATCTATAAAAGAGTTCGTACTAGAATAACACCTTAAGATACAAATCAACCAAAACCCTAATGTCACCTAGATACTCCATTGTCACCTCAAGTATCCGTGGGCATGATTATACGATATGCATCACACAATCTCAGATTTATCCAACCAATATACAAGTACTTCAAAGAGTGCCCCAAAGTTTCTACCGGAGAGGCAAGAACGTGTGCCAACCCCTATGCATAGGTTCCCAATGTCACGAAACCCGCAAGTTGATCACCAAGACATACATCAAGTGTTCTCATAAAAGACTCAATCCGATAAGATAACTTCAAAGGGGAAACTCAATTCATCACAAGAGAGTAGAGGGGGAGAAACATCATAAGATCCAACTACAATAGCAAAGCTCGGGATAAATCAAGATCGTGCCATAGATGGAACACGAGAGAGAACACGAGAGAGAGAGAGATCAAACACATAGCTACTGGTACATACCCTCCGCCCCGAGGGAGAACTACTCCCTCCTCGTCATGGAGAGCACTGAGATGATGAAGATGGCCACCGGAGATGATCTAATCTCTGTTCTGGAAGTTTTAGGGTACGTAGGTATATATGGGTGAAAGGAGTACGTCGGTGGAGCTACGGGGGCCCCACGAGGCAGGGGGGCACGCCCAGGGGGGAGGGGCGCGCCCCCACCCTCGTGGGCAGCCCAAGAATCCCCTGACGTGCACTCCAAGCCCAACAGATTGGTTTCCTTCCAAAATTAACTTCTCCAGTTGATTTCGTTCCGTTTTGACTCCGTCTGATATTCCTTTTCCTCGAAATACTAAAATAGGCATAAAACAACAAATCTGGGCCGGGCCTCCGGTTAATAGGTTAGTCCCAAAAATAATATAAAAGTGTATAATAAAGCCCATAATCATTAAAAACACATAGTAATATAGCATGAATGCTTCATAAATTATAGATACGTTGGAGACGTATCACTGGGAAAGACGAAGAAAAAGGCGCCGGAGCCCCTGCTGAAGATATGGAAGACGAGATCTGTTTTCTGGGACTTGGAATACTGGCCCATACTCGACACGCCTCATAGCCTTGAT
>NC_041383.1:33145614-33147276 GCF_002162155.2 Triticum dicoccoides
GTTATGTTAATGTTGTTGGGAGTTGCCACTAGTGAAAGTATGATCCCTAGGCCTTGTTTCCACCATTGCAATACTATTTGTGCTCACGTTTACCACTTGTTTGCTTGCTGCACTTTTTATTACAGATTTATATTACTTTGCTTTGCCACTCCTATCATCCATATTTTACCATCTCTTCGCCGAACTAGTGCACCTATACAACTCCTAGTTGTATTAGGTGTGTTGGGGACACAAGAGACTTCTTGTATCTTAGTTGCAGGGTTGCTTGAGAGAGACCATCTTCAACCTCTACTTCCCTGAGTTCGATAAACCTTAGGTCATCCACTTGAGGGAAATTGCTGTTGTCCTACAAACCTCTGCGCTTGGAGGCCCAACATAGTCTACAAGAGTAGAAGCGTGTGTAGACATCAAGCTATTTCTGGCGCCGTTGCCGGGGAAGTGAGTGCTTGAAGGTATATCTTTAGATCTTGCAATTAAATCTTTTTGTTTCTTGTTTTTATTTCACTAGTTATGCTTATGGACAACCTTGCTATTGGATCGTTGCTTGCGGGAAGACGCCCCACACCTGCGGTGGTTGCTCCTCCCCCTACTGAAATTGTGCCCTATAAAATACCAGCTGGTATTATCGATTATGTTTTGGCTAATAGTTATACAGGAGACAGACATCCCGGTGAACACTTGCTATATCTGTCACAATTATGTTCATTATTTAAGCTTGCAGGTGTATCAAGGGAGTTTGTCATGAGGAAATTATTTGCCTTGTCCCTGAAAGGAAAAGCATTGGAATGGTATAGGCTACTAGATGACTCTCACCTGCTGGATTGGGAAGAGATCCAGTCTCTCTTTTACTCCAAGTTTTATCCTCTTCATGAAGTCCATGAGAATAGGAATTATGTTTATAATTTCTATCCTCATGATGGAGAGAGCATAGCTCAAGCTTGGGGGAGACTGAAAACGTTAATGCTAAAATGTCCTAACCATGGGCTCCCCAAAGATATGATAATTACTAATTTCTATGCGAGGCTTTCTCGACAGGATAAAGATTTGCTCGACGCTTCCTCTATGGGTTCTTTCACAAACGAAAAGATTGATGCTAAATGGGAACTTCTTGAAAGAATTCAACGCAACACTGAAGATTGGGAGATCGACAAAGGTAAAGAGTCAGGTATAGTTTATGAGTATGATTGCATTAAGTCCTTTGTTGAAACTACAAGTTTTAATAAGTTTAGTGCTAAGTTTGGGCTTAATTCTCAACTCCTTGTTGATTTCCTCAAATCTTTTGCTTCACATCTTAATATGCCTAAGGAGGATTGGAACAAGCATCATAAACCTTTTAAAGAGATTTGCAAAGAAAATGAAATTGTTCATGATGATTGCAACATGCATGATCCAATTCCTAAAAATGAAGTTTTATATAAGCATGTTAATTTTTGTGGAGTGGATAGACCTTGTGAAAGGCCTACGATCGAAGAAGAGAAGTATTGTAAGCAACATAAGCATGAAAGAACAATCACTTGGGTCAGAGATTTAAATGAAATTGCTAGAGAATTGTGTGACCTTTATCCTTTTACTTATGAACTTTGCCGTATAGAGGGTCACTTTAATTTTCAATGCATGAAC
Organism: Triticum dicoccoides; assembly: GCF_002162155.2. Classification (NCBI taxonomy): domain Eukaryota; kingdom Viridiplantae; phylum Streptophyta; class Magnoliopsida; order Poales; family Poaceae; genus Triticum; species Triticum dicoccoides. Next base: position 33,147,235 of record NC_041383.1, read on the forward strand.
TTTCAAAACATAACTGTTAACCAGTTGTGTGATAACATGATC
>NC_041383.1:33147610-33150829 GCF_002162155.2 Triticum dicoccoides
ATGGTAAGAAGGAAGTATTTGGCCAATGGCCCTTCTCAACCTCGTACTGCTGATTTTGAAGTGACAGAAATATGTGGTAAAGAAAGAAGGTTTGTTCGGGAATGGTTTGATGAGTTTGAGAGCTGGCTTGAGTATAGTGAGTCCAAACGAAAAGCATATTGTTTTTCTTGTTTCTTGTTTAGACCGCGCAAGAAGAAAGAAGCTGGATATGATGCATTTGTTGCAAATGGTTGGTCAAGTTGGAATAAGAAATATAGATTAAGGGAGCATGTAGGAGACATCAATAGTGCTCACAACCAAGCAAAAAAAGATTGTGATGCTTTGCTGAAACAAAAGCAACACATTTATGTTGCTCTAAACAACCAAAGTAACGCCGAGAGGAATTCTTATTGTACTCGAATAAATGCCTCAATTGATGTTACTAGAGTGTTACTGAAGCAACGGTTGCCTTTCCGTGGCCACGATGAGTCTGACGAGTCTCTCAATAAAGGCACTTTCAAGGAATTTCATGCTTATACAGCAGAGCAGAATCCAGAGGTAAGAAAAGTTGTGGCCCATAATGTTGGGGAACGTAGTAATTTCAAAAATTTCCTACGCACACGCAAGATCATGGTGATGCATAGCAATGAGAGGGGAGAGTGTTGTCTATGTACCCTCGTAGACCGAAGTGGAAGCGTTGACGCAACGTAGAGGAAGTAGTCGTACGTCTTCCCGATCCGACCGATCCAAGCACCGTTACTTCGGTGCCTCCGAGTTCTTAACACACGTACAACTCGATGACGTTCCCCGGGCTCCGATCCAGCAAAGCTTCGGGGAGGAGTTCCGTCAGCACGACGGTGCGGTGTCGATCTTGATGTACTACCGACGCAGGGCTTCTCCTAAGCACCGCAACGATATGACCGAGGTGGAATATGGTGGAGGGGGGCACCGCACACGGCTAAGGAACGATCACGAAGATCAACTTGTGTGTCTATGGGGTGCCCCTGCCCCCGTATATAAAGGAGTGGAGGAGGGGGAGGGCCGGCCCTCTCTATGGCGCGCCCTAGGGGAGTCCTACTCCCATCGGGAGTAGGATTCCCTTTTTCCTAGTAGAACTAGGAACCCTTCCATGTAGTAGGAGTAGGAGAGAAGGAAAGGGAAGAGAGAAGGAGAAGGAAGGAAGGGGGCGCCCCCCCTCCCTAGTCCAATTCGGACTAGTCCAAGGGGAGGGGTGCGGCCACCCTTTTGGCCCTTTCTCTCCTTTCCCGTATGGCCCAATGAGGCCCAATACGAATTCCCGTAACTCTCCGGTACTCCGAAAAATACCCGAATCACTCGGAACCTTTGCGAACTCCAAATATAGTCGTCCAATATATCGAACTTTACGTCTTGACCATTTCGAGACTCCTCATCATGTCCCCGATCTCATCCGGGACTCCGAACTCCTTCGGTACATCAAAACTCATAAACTCATAATATAACTGTCATCGAAACCTTAAGCGTGCGGACCCTACGGTTCGAGAACAATGTAGACATGACCGAGACACGTCTCCGGTCAATAACCAATAGCGGAACCTGGATGCTCATATTGGCTCCCACATATTCTACGAAGATCTTTATCGGTCAGACCGCATAACAACATACGTTGTTCCCTTTGTCATCGGTATGTTACTTGCCCGAGATTCCATCGTCGGTATCCAATACCTAGTTCAATCTCGTTACCGGCAAGTCTCTTTACTCGTTCCGTAATACATCATCTCGCAACTAACTCATTAGTTGCAATGCTGATACGTCCAAAACGTATCTATAATTTCTGCTTGCTCCATGCCTCTTTTGGGTGATATTGCTATGATATTTATACACTTCCATACACTTTTGATCATATTTGGACTAACCTATTAACTCAGTGCACCCCAGTGCCAGTTTCTGTTTTCTGCTGTTTTTGTATTTCAGGTTTTCCCGTCACGTAAACTGCCAGAAAAATCCCGGAAAAATTATATAAAAAATCAGCGTTCCGGAAGCTTCCACACGGCCGAAGAAGGGCCGGAGGGGGGCCACCAGGGCTCCAGGCGCCCTGGTGGCGCGGCCCCCCTCCTGGCCGCGCCGGGGGGGCGCCTGGGCCCCCTAGGCCTCCGCTGATGCCCCCCTTTGGCATATATTTAACACGCGTCCCGAAACCCTCGAGGACGGAACCCTTTTTCACGATCTCATCTCTGTTCCGCCGCCGCCGCGCTTCCAAGATCGGGAGCACCAGGAGAACTCTTCCCGGCACCCTGCCGGAGGGGAGGATCACCACCGGCAGCCTCTTCACCACCATGGACGCCTCCCGGATGAGTTATGAGTAGTTTCATCCGGGGCCGAGGGCTCGTACGTGTAGCTATGTGGTTATCTCTCTCTCCCATGATGTGATCTTCGTTGTGATCATAGGCTATGTTAATCTAGGGTGATCCCATGATATTTCCCCTTCCTCTATGTATTGGATTGATGTACTCACTTGTCTTTATCTAGTATAGTCCCCGAGACCAAGGTGACAACGGTCTATTGGACATGGATTAGAAAAATATTTTCATGAGTGATTTCCTCTCTTGTGTGTTGATTGAAGATTGAGAGTCTCTTGGTGCTTGTCTTTGACTATCCTTTAGATATGTTGTGGTGATTGTGGGAATCTCTTTGGATGGCCGCGGTGACATTGGGAAATCCTTAGATTGAGAACTACGAACTTTGAGGTGTTCTTTTGTAGCCCTACATAATTCTCGTCCTCTCTTGACCACGAAGGAATGACCTCCGGGTGCGTCTCCATTGCATGTTTTATGGGAAATATCATGTGATTCGGTTATGTTAATGTTGTTGGGAGTTGCCACTAGTGAAAGTATGATCCCTAGGCCTTGTTTCCACCATTGCAATACTATTTGTGCTCACGTTTACCACTTGTTTGCTTGCTGCACTTTTTATTACAGATTTATATTACTTTGCTTTGCCACTCCTATCATCCATATTTTACCATCTCTTCGCCGAACTAGTGCACCTATACAACTCCTAGTTGTATTAGGTGTGTTGGGGACACAAGAGACTTCTTGTATCTTAGTTGCAGGGTTGCTTGAGAGAGACCATCTTCAACCTCTACTTCCCTGAGTTCGATAAACCTTAGGTCATCCACTTGAGGGAAATTGCTGTTGTCCTACAAACCTCTGCGCTTGGAGGCCCAACATAGTCTACAAGAGTAGAAGCGTGTGTAGACAT
>NC_041383.1:33151392-33174607 GCF_002162155.2 Triticum dicoccoides
GCAACACTGAAGATTGGGAGATCGACAAAGGTAAAGAGTCAGGTATAGTTTATGAGTATGATTGCATTAAGTCCTTTGTTGAAACTACAAGTTTTAATAAGTTTAGTGCTAAGTTTGGGCTTAATTCTCAACTCCTTGTTGATTTCCTCAAATCTTTTGCTTCACATCTTAATATGCCTAAGGAGGATTGGAACAAGCATCATAAACCTTTTAAAGAGATTTGCAAAGAAAATGAAATTGTTCATGATGATTGCAACATGCATGATCCAATTCCTAAAAATGAAGTTTTATATAAGCATGTTAATTTTTGTGGAGTGGATAGACCTTGTGAAAGGCCTACGATCGAAGAAGAGAAGTATTGTAAGCAACATAAGCATGAAAGAACAATCACTTGGGTCAGAGATTTAAATGAAATTGCTAGAGAATTGTGTGACCTTTATCCTTTTACTTATGAACTTTGCCGTATAGAGGGTCACTTTAATTTTCAATGCATGAACTTTCAAAACATAACTGTTAACCAGTTGTGTGATAACATGATCGCCTCTGATCTTTATGATGAGCTTATGTTATTTTTGATGTGTGAAGAGTTAACAGAAAAGACTTCTTGGCTAGATGTTAATGCCATAGGAATAAAAAACACTTTGCAAAATTGCCATCTCTATTGTGTTGTTAATTGCCATGAAAATGATTACATAAGTAAGATTAGAAAGGAGGGAACTTTACCAAAGTATAAAAATGTCTCTTATATTTCTGCTAATAAAAAGGAGAGTTTCTCCCAAGTTTCCCCTATTGTTTCTAGTGTTAAACCAGGATATGTGGAGAAGCTTCATCTCCAACCACTCCCTCCTAAGAAGAAGAAAAAGAAGAGGAGGAGGAAGAGGAGCAAGAAGGAAGAAGAATGGGTATCAACCTGGCCTGAGCATATTCCTCCCATCAACTTTTATCCTAACGGTTGTAAGTTTAAAGAAGAAGGTGAAGTTTATTGCCTTAATTATCATCTTGATGATACGTCCGTAGGCACTATTGAAGATGATTTTGATTATGATATGCATGTTACTTATTGTGATTGGGAAAATGATGATAATGCTACTTATGATCTTGAAAATCTTTTTGGTACCAACTCTGAGAGTGATGATATGGGAAGCTCTAAGCTTGGGGATGATAGGATTGCAAATCCTTTACCCACTAGTGATGTGATAATTGATAATTCTTTTGCTAGAAAGAATAAAGACAACATGTTTACAAATATAGTTGCTAGCAATGATAATGTTCTTCTCTACCATGATGATGTTATAACTCCAATCTATAGTGATTATAAAGGTACCTATGACACAAGGAGAAATTATCCTTATGAAACTTGTTATAATCATGGAGGGAATTACTCCCTTGTTGAACACCATCTTCCTAATACACAATTAATCTATAGTGTTCAAGTTGTTTATGATAGTCCTACTCCCACTATTACCAATGAGAAAGATTATGCTTATGTGGAGAGTAAGAGTACCTTTTTGCATATGGATCATGGTAACAATGCTTTATGTGATGCTTATATTGTTGAGTTTATTCGTGATCCCACTGAAAATTATTATGAGAAGGGAACATATGCTTATAGATATTTCAATAATATTAAGTTCCCTCTCTTTATGTTGAAGGTTTTGAAGCTGCACTTGTTTTGTCTTCCTATGCTTATTGCTTTGTGCTTCAATGAATTATTCTATTGCAATATTCCTATGCATAGGAAGCATGTTAGGCTTAAATGTGTTTGGTATTTGCTTCTTGATCCTCTCTTTTGTTCTTCAACTCTTATTCCTACAAGAGCATCATTAAAGTCTTATGCCTAGCTTAAAGGCATAAAAGAAAGCGCTTTTGGGAGGCAGCCCACATGAATAAAATTTTATTTTGCTTTTATTGTGTCTTGATGTTGTTACTACAGTAGCATCATCATTGTATCTTTACTTTTCAACTTTGTGCCAAGTGTAGCCTCTGATTGCAAGAAAGTTCAAAAGTTGTGACGTGCTGTCCAGGAAACAGATTCTGTCCTTGGATAGAAAAATTCGTATAAAATCACCAGATCATCTTTTTGGTCTGAATTTTTTCGACAGCGTGCTCTATACAATTGTGTTTCGGGCGTCTGTTCTGAGTTTTTTGATTAGAGTTGCAGAAGTGCCCCGAAAAAATCATTTACTACCTGCTGTTCTGTTTTTCACAGATTCTGTCCTGTTTTGCCTTTCCTTGATTTTGCAAACCTTGAGCTTGCTTTTTCTTTGCAAAAACCTTTTGGCAATCTTGAGAAACAGTAGACCTTCAAGAATATCCTTATTTCCAGCAAGGAACAATTATTTTATTAAGGGTACTAACCTCGCTAATCAGATTATGATGAGTTATGTATGAAGGGAGTTTTCAAGTGTGCGAGGGAAGATGATAAAAAGATTCAGGAGTGTCAAACGCTCAAGCTTGGGGATGCCCCCATGCACCCCCAAGAAATATTCAAGAAGACTCAAACGTCTAAGCTTGGGGATGCCCCCGTGCATCCCCTTCTCCATCAACATTATCAGTTCGTCTTTCGTTCCACTATATTTTTATCACTTCATGTGTTATGTGCTATGCTTGGAGCGTCTTGCTTTTAGTTTCCTTTTTAGTTTTCCTTAGCTTTTCATAACGAGTCGGAACTCAGCTTTCTTTGTGTGGGAGAGAAACACGCTCCACTTCAACCTAGAACATAACATAGAATTTTCATGTCTATCTTTGCTGTGTGTGTTCTTTGTCTTTCAATAGCTACTATCATGTTTAGCTCTTAGTCTTCATGCTTATCTTTTTAAAGAGCTTTTGTTTAGTTGGTTGCTTGAACTCTCTTTAGTTATCATGCTTATCTTATTAAGAGAGTTTGCTTCTGTTGCATTGGTTGATATGTCTATGATAAAAATGCTACGTGCATAATGGTGCTTAGTAGTTCATGTTTTCTTATGGTTAGTCTCAAATAGCTGGGGGGTTCCCAATGTGTTATTGGAGTACCAACATGATTTGTTTGCCTATGATGTGGTATGGTTTAGTAATATCTTCCTTCAAGAATTTATTTTGATTGACTTGGCGTATGCTCACGCATATTTAAGACTGTAAAGAAAGTCTGTCAAGCCTTGATGATCTTTTGTTTCTGAGTAGCGATATAACTACCATGCCTGAATCAATGTTGCTTTGTCGCTCTGCATGATTATGACCGTCATTGCTCTCTTAGTTGGTCGCTCCCAGTCTTTTGCTAACCTTCGCCTGTGCTAAGCGGACTGACTGCTTGTGCATCCAAAATCTTTTAAACCAGTTATGCCATATGAGTCCACCATACCTTCCTATACATGGTATTTACCTGCCATTCCTAACGAAGACTTTCATGTACCATCTCGAAATTATTCAAAAAAGCATTTCTCTTTTGTGCCTCTGTTTTAGCTCATGAGGAAGTAGTAGTTAATTCATGATCTTTTTAAGTTGGACAAGCTTCACCCCGGGATTGCATGTCTAATGTGCAAACCCATAATATGAGAAGGAACTGGCATAGAGTGCGCCCGGCTCATTAAAAAATAATATAAACAAACAAACCCTCCTTCACGCTTTGTTCATGAGAAATCAGAAAACTTTGGCAGTGATAAACAAAGGAGATTAAGAGGATGTGATCGTCCTCATTCGGGAGCCGTTCCTCGAAACTTGTCCATCTCAAGAAGTGATTGAGTTGTCTGCTAGCATTCGTTGACGAAACATGCATATTAAAAAAAAATTATTACCTCTGTTTTTAAAACCAAGAGCTCTGGTACATGCTTTGTCTTTGTTTCCGACTACGGGTTTTCAACCTTGCCAACAAAAGCCACGGTTCGAGAGTCTCCACCTTCTTTTAAAGCATCAACTACTGAGAGCATGATTGTCATTCTGAGTGTAATGTGCATTGTCCCAAAGTAGCATTGTCTTTTGCATGATTATGATATCATTTATTCTGAAATTATTGTATCTAGTCATCACTTAAACCTTGGAGGTGCCCCTGTATTTATGTTTTGCTTCACTAAAGGGGGCAAGCGAGATACCACTTTATCATATTTGCACACCATGCACATTACCAATCTATTTGATGTTTCAGTATCATATTGTAAAACTTTCAGTTCTTTGTGATTTTCCCATGAGGCAACTTAATTACTACAGATTCATTGTCTCAGTAAGCTTTTGTCATGTGACTATGAAAAGTCCTTATATGGTTAATAGCATGTCACCACAGAAATTATGCTTGTTATCATTTACCTACTCGAGGACGAGCAGGAATTAAGCTTGGGGATGTTGATACGTCCAAAACGTATCTATAATTTCTGCTTGCTCCATGCCTCTTTTGGGTGATACTGCTATGATATTTATACACTTCCATACACTTTTGATCATATTTGGACTAACCTATTAACTCAGTGCACCCCAGTGCCAGTTTCTGTTTTCTACTGTTTTTGTATTTCAGGTTTTCCCATCACGTAAACTGCGAGAAAAATCCCGGAAAAATTATATAAAAAATCAGCATTCCGGAAGCTTCTACACGGCCGAAGTAGGGCCGGAGGGGGGCCACCAGGGCTCCAGGCGCCCTGGTGGCGAGGCCCCCCTCCTGGCCGCGCCGGGGGGGTGCCTGGGCCCCCCAGGCCTCCGCTGATGCCCCCCTTTGGCATATATTTAACACGCGTCCCGAAACCCTCGAGGACGAAACCCTTTTTCGCGATCTCATCTCTGTTCCTCCGCCGCCGCGCTTCCAAGATCGGGAGCACCAGGAGAACTCTTCCCGGCACCCTGCCGGAGGGGAGGATCACCACCGGGAGCCTCTTCACCACCATGGACGCCTCCCGGATGAGTTGTGAGTAGTTTCCTCCGGGGCCGAGGGCTCGTACGTGTAGCTATGTGGTTATCTCTCTCTCCCATGATGTGATCTTCGTTGTGATCATAGGCTATGTTAATCTAGGGTGATCCCATGATATTTCCCCTTCCTCTATATATTGGATTGATGTACTCACTTCTCTTTATCTAGTATAATCCCCGAGACCAAGGTGACAGCGGTCTATGGGACATGGATTAGAAAAATATTTTCATGAGTGATTTCCTCTCTTGTGTGTTGATTGAAGATTGAGAGTCTCTTGGTGCTTGTCTTTGACTATCCTTTAGATATGTTGTGGTGATTGTGGGACTCTCTTTGGATGGCCGCGGTGACATTGGGAAATCCTTAGATTGAGAACTACGAACTTTGAGGTGTGCTTTTGTAGCCCTACATAATTCTCGTCCTCTCTTGACCACGAAGGAATGACCTCCGGGTGCGTCTCCATTGCATGTTTTATGGGAAATATCATGTGATTCGATTATGTTAATGTTGTTGGGAGTTGCCACTAGTGAAAGTATGATCCCTAGGTCTTCTTTCCACCATTGCAATACCATTTGTGCTCACGTTTACCACTTGTTTGCTTGCTGCACTTTTTATTACAGATTTATATTACTTTGCTTTGCCACTCCTATCATCCATATTTTACCATCTCTTCGCCGAACTAGTGCACCTATACAACTCCTAGTTGTATTAGGTGTGTTGGGGACACAAGAGACTTCTTGTATCTTAGTTGCAGGGTTGCTTGAGAGAGACCATCTTCAACCTCTACTTCCCTGAGTTCGATAAACCTTAGGTCATCCACTTGAGGGAAATTGCTGCTGTCCTACAAACCTCTGCGCTTGGAGGCCCAACATAGTCTACAAGTGTAGAAGCGTGTGTAGAAATCAAATGCTTGCAAGGCTTATGTGATGTGCATTACCGAGAGGGCCCAGAGATACCTCTCCGACAATCGGAGTGACAAATCCTAATCTCGAAATACGCCAACCCAACATCTACCTTTGGAGACACCTGTAGAGCTCCTTTATAATCACCCAGTTACGTTGTGACGTTTGGTAGCACACAAAGTGTTCCTCCGGCAAACGGGAGTTGCATAATCTCATAGTCATAGGAACATGTATAAGTCATGAAGAAAGCAATAGCAACATACTAAACGATCGGGTGCTAAGCTAATGAAATGGGTCATGTCAATCAGATCATTCATCTAATGATGTGATCCCATTAATCAAATAACAACTCTTTTGTTCATGGTCAGGAAACATAACCATCTTTGATTAATGAGCTAGTCAAGTAGAGGCATACTAGTGACACTCTGTTTTGTCTATGTATTCACACATGTATTATGTTTCCGGTTAATACAATTCTAGCATGAATAATAAACATTTATCATGAAATAAGGAAATAAATAATAACTTTATTATTGCCTCTAGGGCATATTTCCTTCAGTCTCCCACTTGCACTAGAGTCAATAATCTAGTTCACATCGCCATGTGATTTAACAGCAATAGTTCACATCACCATGTGATTAACACCCATAGTTCACATCGATATGTGATCAACACCCAAAGGGTTTACTAGAGTCAGTAATCTTGTTCACATCGCTATGTGATTAACACCCAAAGAGTACTAAGGTGTGATCATGTTTTTCTTGTGAGAGAATCTTAGTCAATGAGTCTGTCAAATTCAGATCCATATGTATTTTGCAAATATCTATGTCAACAATGCTCCGCACAGAGCTACTCTAGCTAATTGCTCCCACTTTCAATATGTATCTAGATCGAGACTTAGAGTCATCCAGATCTGTGTCAAAGCTTGCATCGACGTAATTTTTTATGACGAACCTTTTTGTCACGTCCATAATCGAGAAACATATCATTATTCCACTAAGGATAATTCTGACCATTGTCCAGTGATCTACTCCTAGATCACTATTGTACTCCCTTGCCAAAATCAGTGTAGGGTATACAACAGATCTGGTACACAGCATGGCATACTTTATAGAACCTATGGCTGAGGCATAGGGAATGACTTTCATTCCCTTTCTATCTTCTGCCGTGGTCGGGTTTTGAGTCTTACTCAATTTCACACCTTGTAACACAGGCAAGAACTCTTTCTTTGACTGTTCTATTTTGAACTACTTCAAAATCTTGCCAAGGTATGTACTCATTGAAAAAACTTATCAAGCGTCTTGAACTATCTCTATAGATCTTGATGCTCAATATGTAAGCAGCTTCTCCGAGGTCTTTGTTTGAAAAACTCCTTTCAAATACTCCTTTATGCTTTGCAGAATAATTCTACATTATCTCCGATCAACAATATGTCATTCACATATACTTATCAGAAATGTTGTAGTGCTCCCACTCACTTTCTTGTAAATACAGGCTTCATCGCAAGTCTGTATAAAACTATATGCTTTGATCAACTTATCAAAGCGTATATTCCAACTCCGAGATGCTTGTACCAGTCCATAGATGGATCGCTGGAGCTTGCATATTTTGTTAGCACCTTTAGGATTGACAAAACCTTCTGGTTGCATCATATACAACTCTTCTTTAATAACTCCATTAGGGAATGCAGTTTTGTTTATCCATTTGCCAGATTTCATAAAATGCGGCAATTGCTAACATGATTCGGACAGACTTGAGCATAGATACGAGTGAGAAACTCTCATCGTAGTCAACACCTTGAACTTGTCGAAAACCTTTTGCGACAATTCTAGCTTTGTAGATAGTAACACTACTATCAGCGTCCGTCTTCCTCTTGAAGATCCATTTATTTTCTATGTCTTGCTGATCATCGGGCAAATCCATCAAAGTCCATACTTTGTTTTCATACATGGATCATATCTCAGATTTCATGGCCTCAAACCATTTCGTGGAATCTGGGCTCATCATCGCTTCCTCATAGTTCGCAAGTTCATCATGGTCTAGTACCATGACTTCCAGAGCAGGATTACCGTACCACTCTGGTGCGGATCTCACTCTGGTTTACCTACGAGATTCGGTAGTAACTTGATCTGAAGTTACATGATCATCATCATTAGCTTCCTCACTAATTGGTGTAGTAGTCACAAGAACAGATTTCTGTGATGAACTACTTTCCAATAAGGGAGAAGGTACAATTACCTTATCAAGTTTTCTACTTTCCTCCCACTCACTTCTTTCGAGAGAAACTCCTTCTCTGGAAAGGATCCATTCTCAGCAACGAATATCTTGCCTTCGGATCTGTGATAGAAGGTGTACCCAACTGTCTTCTTTGGGTATCTTATGAAGACGCATTTCTCCGAATTTGGGTTTGAGCTTATCAGGATGAAACCTTTTTCACATAAGCATCGCAACTCCAAACTTTAAGAAACGACAGCTTAGGTTTAATGCTAAACCATAGTTCATACGGTGTCGTCTCAACGGATTTAGATGGTGCCCTATTTAATGTGAATGCAGCTGTCTCTAATGCATAACCCCAAAATGATAGTGGTTGATCGGTAAGAGACATCATAGATTGCACTATATCTAATAAAGTACGGCTATGACGTTCGGACACACCATTACACTGTGGTGTTCCAGGTGGCGTGAGTAGTGAAACTATTTCACATTGTTTTAACTGAAGGCCAAACTCGTAACTCAAATATTTTACCTCTGCGATCATATCGTAGAAACTTTTATTTTTCTTGTTACGATGATTCTCCACTTCACTCTGAAATTCTTTGAACTTTTCAAACGTTTCAGACTTATGTTTCATCAAGTAGATATACCCATATCTGCTCAAATCATCTGTGAAGGTCAGAAAATAATGATACTTGTCGCGAGCCTTAATATTCATCGGACCACATACATCAGTATGTATGATTTCCAACAAATCTGTTGCTTGCTCCATTGTTCCGGAGAACGGCGTTTTAGTCATCTTGCCCATGAGGCATGGTTCGCAAGCATCAAGTGATTCATAATCAAGTGATTCCAAAATCCCATCAGCATGGGGTTTCTTCATACGCTTTACACCAATATGACCTAAACTGCAGTGCCACAAATAAGTTGCACTATCATTATTAACTTTGCATCTTTTGGTTTCAATATTATGAATATGTTTCACTATGATCGAGATCCAACAAACCATTTTCGTTGGTGTGTATGACCATAGAAGGTTTTATTCATGTAAACAGAACAACAATTGTTCTCTAACTTAAATGAATAACCGTATTGCAATAAACATGATCAAATCATATTCATGCTCAACGCCAACACCAAATAACACTTATTTAGTTTCAACACTAATCCCGAAAGTACAGGGAGAGTGCGATGATGATCATATCAATTTTGGAACCACTTCCAATACACATCATCACTTCACCCTTAACTAGTCTCTGTTTATTCTGCAACTCCTATTTCGAGTTACTAATCTTAGCAACTGAACTAGTATCAAATACTAAGGGGTTGCTATAAACACTAGTAAAGTACACATCAATAACATGTATATCAAATATACTTATGTTCACTTTGCCATCCTTCTTATCCGCCAATCACTTGGGGTAGTTCCGCTTCCAGTGACCAGTCCCTTTGCAGTAGAAGCACTTAGTTTCAGGCTTAGGACCATACTTGGGTTTCTTCACTTGAGCAGCAACTTGCTTGCCGTTCTTCTTGAAGTTCCCCTTCTTCCCTTGCCCTTTTCTTGAAACTAGTGGTCTTGTTAAACATCAACACTTGATGTTTTTCTTGATTTCTACCTTCGTCGATTTCAGCATCACGAAGAGCTTGGGAATTACTTTCGTCATCCCTTGAGATTATAGTTCATCGTGAAGTTCTACTAACTTGGTGATGGTGACTAGAGAATTCTGTCAATCACTATCTTATCTGGAAGATTAACTCCCACTTGATTCAAGCGATTGTAGTACCCAGACAATCTGAGTACGTGCTCACTAGTTGAGCGAATCTCCTCCATCTTTTAGCTATAGAACTTGTTGGAGACTTCATATCTCTCAACTCGGGTATTTGCTTGAAATATTAACTTCAATTCCTGGATCATCTGATATGGTCCATGACATTCAAAACGTCTTTGAAGTCCCGGTTCTAAGCCGTAAAGCATGGCACACTGAACTATCGAGTAGTCATCAGCTTTGCTCTGGCCAAACGTTCATAACGTCTGCATCTGCTCCTGCAATAGGTCTGTCACCTAGCGGTACATTAAGGACATAATTCTTCTGTGCAGCAATGAGGATAAACCTCAGATCACGGATCCAATCCGCATCATTGCTACTAACATCTTTCAACACAATTTTCTCTAGGAACATATCAAAATTCAACGGAACAACAGCACGAGCCATCTATCTACAATCAACATAAACAAGCAAGATACTATCAGGGACTAAGTTCATGATAAATTTAAGTTCAATTAATCATATTACTTAAGAACTCCCACTTAGATAGACATCCCTCTAATCTTCTAAGTGATCACGTGATCCAAATCAAACTAAACCATAACCGATCACGTGAGATGGAGTAGTTTCAATGGTGAACATCATTATGTTGATCATATCTACTATATGATTCACGCTCGACCTCTCGGTCTCCGTGTTCCGAGGCCATATCTGTTATATGCTAGGCTCGTCAAGTTAAACCTGAGTATTCCGCGTGTGCAACTGTTTTGCACCCGTTGTATTTGAACGTAGAGCCTATCACACCCGATCATCACGTGGTGTCTCAGCATGAAGAACTTTCGCAACGGTGCATACTCAGGGAGAACACTATTACTATGATAATTTAGTGAGAGATCATATTATAATGCTACCGTCAATCAAAGCAAGATAAGATGCATAAAAAGATAAACATCACATGCAATCAATATAAGTGATATGATATGGCCATCATCATCTTGTGCTTGTGATCTCCATCTCCGCAGCACCGTCATGATCACTATCGTCACCGGCACGACACCTTGATCTCCATCGTAGTATCGTTGTTGTTTCGCCAATCTTATGCTTCTACGACTATCGCTACCGCTTAGTGATAAAGTAAAGCATTACAGGGCGATTGCATTGCATACAATAAAGCGACAACCATATGGCTCCTGCCGGTTGCCGATAACTCGGTTACAAAACATGATCATCTCATACAATAAAATTTAGCGTCATGTCTTGACCATATCACATCACAACATGCCCTGCAAAAACAAGTTAGACGTCCTCTACCTTGTTTGTTGCAAATTTTACGTGGCTGCTACGGGCTTAAGCAAGAACCAATCTCACCTACGCATCAAAACCACAACGATAGTTTGTCAAATAGACTCCGTTTTAACCTTCGCAAGGACCGGGCGTAGCCATACTCGGTTCAACTAAAGTTGGAGAAACTGACACCCGCCAGCCACCTGTGTGCAAAGCATGGCGGTAGAACGAGTCTCGCATTAGCGTACGCGTAATGTCGGTCCGGGCCGCTTCATCCAACAATACCGCCGAACCAAAGTATGACATGCTGGTAGGAAGTATGACTTGTATCGTCCACAACTCACTTGTGTTCTACTCATGCAAAACATCAAACCATAAAAACACAGGCTCGGATGCCACTGTTGGGGAACGTAGTAATTTCAAAAAAATTCCTACGCACACGCAAGATCATGGTGATGCATAGCGACGAGAGGGGAGAGTGTTGTCTACGTACCCTCGTAGACCGAAGCGGAAGCATTGACGCAACGTAGAGGAAGTAGTCGTACGTCTTCCCGATCCGACCGATCCAAGCGCCGTTACTCCGGTGCCTCCGAGTTCTTAACACACATACAGCTCGATGACGTTCCCCGGGCTCCGATCCAGCAAAGCTTCGGGGAGGAGTTCCGTCAGCACGACGGCGTGGTGACGATCTTGATGTACTACCGACGCAGGGCTTCGCCTAAGCACCGCAACGATATGACCGAGGTGGAATATGGTGGAGGGGGGCACCGCACACGGCTAAGGAACGATCACGAAGATCAAATTGTGTGTCTATGGGGTGCCCCTGCCCCCGTATATAAAGGAGTGGAGTAGGGGGAGGGCTGGCCCTCTCTATGGCGCGCCCTAGGGGAGTCCTACTCCCACCGGGAGTAGGATTCCCCTTTTCCTAGTAGAATTAGGAACCCTTCCATGTAGTAGGAGTAGGAGAGAAGGAAAGGGAAGAGAGAAGGAGAAGGAAGGAAGGGGGCGCCCCCCTCCCTAGTCCAATTCGGACTAGTCCAAGGGGAGGGGTGCGGCCACCCTTTTGGCCCTTTCTCTCCTTTCCCGTATGGCCCAATGAGGCCCAATACGAATTCCCGTAACTCTCCGGTACTCCGAAAAATACCCGAATCACTCGGAACCTTTCCGAACTCCGAATATAGTCGTCCAATATATCGATCTTTACATCTCGACCATTTCGAGACTCCTCGTCATGTCCCCGATCTCATCCGGGACTCCGAACTCCTTCGGTACATCAAAACTCATAAACTGATAATATAACTGTCATCGAAACCTTAAGCGTGCGGACCCTACGGTTCGAGAACAATGTAGACATGACCGAGACACGTCTCCGGTCAATAACCAATAGCGGAACCTGGATGCTCATATTGGCTCCCACATATTCTACGAAGATCTTTATCGGTCAGACCGCATAACAACATACGTTGTTCCCTTTGTCATCGGTATGTTACTTGCCCGAGATTCGATCGTCGGTATCCAATACCTAGTTCAATCTCGTTACCGGCAAGTCTCTTTACTCGTTCCTAATACATCATCTCGCAACTAACTCGTTAGTTGCAATGCTTGCAAGGCTTATGTGATGTGCATTACCGAGAGGGCCCAGAGATACCTCTCCGACAATCGGAGTGACAAATCCTAATCTCGAAATACGCCAACCCAACATCTACCTTTGGAGACACTTGTAGAGATCCTTTATAATCACCCAGTTACGTTGTGACGTTTGGTAGCACACAAAGTGTTCCTCCGGCAAACGGGAGTTGCATAATCTCATAGTCATAGGAACATGTATAAGTCATGAAGAAAGCAATAGCAACATACTAAACGGTCGGGTGCTAAGCTAATGAAATGGGTCATGTCAATCAGATTATTCATCTAATGATGTGATCCCATTAATCAAATAACAACTCTTTTGTTCATGGTCAGGAAACATAACCATCTTTGATTAATGAGCTAGTCAAGTAGAGGCATACTAGTGACACTCTGTTTTGTCTATGTATTCACACATGTATTATGTTTCCGGTTAATACAATTCTAGCATGAATAATAAACATTTATCATGAAATAAGGAAATAAATAATAACTTTATTATTGCCTCTAGGGCATATTTCCTTCACATAATGCTCCAGGTAATAATCAGTTAACTTCTTCAAAGATTCAGAAGGACATAGTTGAATGTTTTGCAAAGGAGATATTGCATTCTGTTCTTCGGGAAATTGGCAATGATGTATTTTCTTTGGTGGTTGATGAGTCAAGGGATGTGGCTGGTAAAGAGCAAATGGTGGTGGTGTTGCAGTATGTTGGTAAATGTGGAAGTGCCATAGAGACATTAGTTGGCCTTACTCATGTGAAGGAGACAACTTCCAAGTATCTCAAGTCTGCCATTGATGATTTATTTGCAGAATATAAGTTAAGTTTCAAGCAAGTTAGAGGGCAAGGATATGACGGTGCGAGCAATATGCGAGGTGAGTTTAATGGCTTGCAACCCTTAATCATGAGAGAGAATAGCACAACATATTATGTTCACCGTTTTGCACATCAGCTTTAGTTAGTTGTTGTGGTTGTTGTTCGGAAGCACAAATGCATCGGTAATTGTTTTGATATGATCTCAATCTTGCTGAATGTGGTCTCTTGATCTTCAAAGAGAAAGGACTTGATTCGAGACAAATATAAAGAACAAGTGTGTGAAGCTTTAGGTTGTGGACTACTAAAAAGTGGTACAGGATTAAATCAAGAACTAGCTCTTCAAAGACCCAGAGACACTCGATGGAGTTCTCACTATAGAAATCTTAAGAGTTTGATTGATATGTTCCCTACAGTTGTCAAAGTGCTAGAATATGTGGAAGAAGAAGACAGGGATGGCACAAATAGAAGGCAGGCATGTGGTCTTCTTGTTTATTTCTAGTCTTTTGATTTTGTGTTCTACTTACAACTTATGTCAACTATATTGATAATCACAAACACATTATCATTGGCCCTACAACGCAAGAATCAGGACATTGTGAATGCCATAAATTGTGTGAATTCAACCAAAGCTTACTTGAATCTAAGGGGAAATGGATGGGAATCTATCCTACAAGAAGCATCTGTATTTTGTGACAAGCATGACATTTCCAAGTTGGAAATGGAAGACCAATATGTGAATCCAAAGAAGCCACGGCAAAAAATAGGTATCACTAATAGGCATCATTATGAAGTGGATTGTTTTAATGATGTTATTGATTGGCTGCTTCAAGAACTTGATAATCGCTTCAATGAGAAAAATTCAGAACTACTTGTTTGCTCAACGGCTTTGAGCCCAAATGAATCATTTCGTGATTTCAACTTAGAGCATTTGATGAGTCTAGCTAAACTTTATCCAAAAGGTTTCGATGATGGAGAACTGAGGGACCTTAGACATTGATGAAGACATGTACCTAGGGTAGGGGCATGGACCTGTCCTAAGTGCCCTACCCAAGGACATCCCTAGGAGAAGTCACCTTTCAATCGACTTGGAGGTATCCCACTCGACGGATTCAAGGCACTCGACCATGAAACTATCACTCGACCATGAAGCCAACCACTCGACTGCTAGGAGATCTAAAGTCACTTCGCACGCAAACGGTTGGTCATTTAGTAGCTTTTATGGTCATCATAGCACTTTATTAGGGGCGTTACCAGTAATGCCCAGCCTTAATGTACTTTAAACCCTGCATTACTGAGGGCTGGAGGGGCCTGGCGAACTCTATATAAGCCACCCCCTCCTCAGTGTCAGGGGTTCGCACCTCTGTTACTCATACGCACATAATTCAATCGACCGCCTCCGGGCACCGAGACGTAGGGCTGTTACTTCCTCCGAGAAGGGCATGAACTCGTAAACCTCGTGTGCTTACAACTCCTCCATAGCTAAGATCTAGTCTGTCCATTCATACCCCCCTACATTACTGTCAGAGTTAGAACCACGACAGTTGGCGCCCACCGTGGGGCTGGAGTCTTAGCGCCTAGTTGGATAAGTTACAATTTTTCCGATCTCTTTGATCATGGTTTCGGGCGGAGTTTTGGTGGAGGGCCGCGAGATCCGTCTCGGCGCGCTCATGTTCATCACCGACGACTCCGCTTGGCTTCAGGAAGCTCCACTCGACGTTGACGCGCTCCCCGTCCGTGGTGTCCTTCTGCGACAGTCGTCGACCCAGTATCGGTCGGTTCCTGTGGCGTCCTCCTGCTCTGTCTCTCGCCGGCGCAAGCACTCCGGTCAGTCGAGGCTTCAGAGGTGGGTGAAGCATGCAGTGGCCCGCCAGTCGGCCACCCCACAAGTCGCGGCGATCGAGCCCGATGAATCACTCTACGGCATGTTCGACCTGTCGACTGGCTCCGCAGAGACCGCGTTTGAATGCGACAGCAGTAACCCAGCGGCGGAGGTTTTGGTAATCGATGGACCACACAGTCCTCCCGGTTTCCCCCGCACCGACGGAGGCGCAGGGGGAGCGACCCGTCGCATCCCCATGAGGAGTATCTCCCCGAGCCTCTCACATCGTTGCAGAGGGAGGAACTTCATCGCCGGAACATGGATGCACTTCACACTCCTATAGTTGGAGAAACCCCTGAGGCCCGTGCCTTGGAGGATGCGCGCTTAGCTAACTTGGCTGAGCGCACTCGACTGGAGAACCTCCAGCAAGCACTCAATGAGCGGGCGCGTCAACGGGTTCCAGACTCCAATCGACGTCATCTCTTTCCGCCCCCGCAGGTATATCGAACTCTGATTAAAAATTCGGCAGCTGCAGCCCGTATAGCAGAGTCAATTCAGCCCTCCCAGTCAGAGGCTGGCGGAGGCTTGTTGCAAATCAGAGCGTTGCTCCGGGCAGCAGGAGACCAGAATTCCGCTGTTTCCCAGTCGCGGAACAGGATCCATAGCCGATCCGTTGCAGCAGACACAGTCCAGTTGGCTCACAGCCCAAGATCGCCCCGAGGCGAGAGGGACGTGGAGACCAGCGTGATCAGCACAGAAGGAATGAGCAGTATGATCACCGATTCGATCGTGATGATCAACGTCGAGTACCCACCCCTCCCCCGAGGAGTGGATCGTATGTGCCTCGACAACAAGATGACAGACACCCTCATAGTGTTGGTCGGAGGACTCCTGTTGACCCTAGAGAACCAGGCTTTGATGCGAGATCTATTCTCGTTCAGGGTTTGGTCGACAGGAACAGGGCTCACCGAGAAGGTCACGGCAGGGATGCACCCACCAGTAGCAGAGTACATGTCTCAGGGCCAGAGTGTTTCAGTCGAGCCATCAGAGCCGCTGTGATTCCTCCCAACTTCAGGTTGGCGACAGGAGTTAGTAAGTTCACTGGTGAGTCCAAGCCCGATACTTGGCTCGAAGACTACCGAGTGGTTGTCCATATTGGCGGTGGCAATCATGAGGTGGCCATGAAGCACCTACCCCTTATGTTAGAGGGCTCGGCCAGAGCGTGGCTAAATCAGTTAGCACCCAGCAGCATTTACACTTGGGAGGATCTCTCCCGAGTGTTTGTCACAACATTTGAGGGAACATGCAAGCGCCCTGCAGGTCTCACGGAACTAGGGTCTTGCGTGTAGAAACCGAATGAAACTCTGAGGGATTACATCCATAGGTGGATTATATTGCATCACACCGTTGAAAATGTGCCAGATCATCAAGCAGTTTGTGCCTTTAAAGAAGGCGTTAAGAACAGAGAATTGAATATGAAGTTCGGTCGAACCGCAGAAATGTCTCTGAATCAGATGATGGAGATCGCCACCAAATACGCTAATGGTGAAGATGAGGAGCGACTCCGGAGTGGCAAGCATAAGTCAGTCGCCCAGGAAACCGGAGGAAATTCCAGTCGGAAACAGAAGCGGAAAGTCGAGCCAGCTGCTCCTGGAGAGGCCCTGGCCATAACCCAAGGAAAGTTTAAGGGAAAACCCAAAGGACCTTGGAACCCCAAGAAAGTTAAAGACCAAGATGGAAATGATGTTTTGGATCTGCCGTGTCACATCCACACCAAGAAAGATGAAGAGGGTAATCTCATTTACCCAAAGCATACCACTCGACAGTGTCGGCTCCTGATCCAGCAATTCCAGGGCAAACAGTCCAAAGATAAAGAGAAGGAGTCAGATAAAGTTGAGGACAAGGAAGATAGTGATGGATACCCCCAGGTCAATTCCACCTTGATGATTTTTGCTGATGTTGAAATCAAAAGTCGACTGAAAGTTATCAACCGTGAAGTGAATATGGTTGCTCAGGCGACACCCAGTTATCTGAAGTGGTCTCAGACTGTCATCACATTCGACCAGTCTGATCACCCTACGCATATTGCCACCCGTGGGAGGCAAGCTTTGGTGGTCGACCCAGTTGTCGAAGACACTCGACTGACCAAGGTCCTGATGGATGGTGGTAGTGGTTTGAACATACTGTATGCAGAGACATTGAAAGGGATGGGCACTCCGATGTCCAGACTCAGCACCAGCAACATGAGTTTCCATGGGGTCATCCCTGGGAAGAAAGCCGAGTCACTCGGCCAAATTTCTCTTGATGTAGCAATTACACGGACTGGGTCCGTAACTTGAGGATTATCCTCATTGCTGCACAGAAGAATTACGTCCTGGAAGCACCGCTGGGTGCCAGGCCTGCTGTAGGAGCAATGCCATATGTTATGAACATCTGGCAGAGCAAAGCTGATGACTACTCGATAGTTCAGTGTGCCATGCTTTACGGCTTAGAACCGGGACTTCAACGACGTTTTGAACACCATGGAGCATATGAGATGTTCCAGGAGTTGAAGTTAATATTCCAACAGAATGCCCGGATTGAGAGATATGAAGTCTCCAATAAGTTCTATAGCTGCAAGAGGGAGGAGAATGGTTCTGTCAGTGAGCATATACTCCAAATGTCTGGGTATTATAATCACTTGATTCAACTGGGAGTTAATCTTCCGGATGATTGTGTCATTGACAGAATTCTCCAATCACTTCGACCAAGCTACAAAGGCTTCGTGATGAACTATAATATGCAAGGGATGGATAAAACAATGCCCGAGCTCTTCGCAATGCTAAAGGCTGCGGAGGTAGAAATCAAGAAGGAGCATCAAGTGTTGATGGTCAATAAGACCACTAGTTTCAAGAAAAAGGGCAAAGGGAAGAAGAAGGGGAACTTCAAGAAGAACAGCAAACAAGTTGCTGCTCAAGAGAAGAAACCCAAGTCTGGACCTAAGCCTGAAACTGAGTGCTTCTACTGTAAGCAAACTGGTCACTAGAAGCGGAACTGCCCCAAGTATTTGGTGGACAAGAAGGATGGCAAGGTGAACAAAGGTAGATGTGATATACATGTTATTGATGTGTACCTTACTAGAGCTCGCAGTAGCACCTGGGTATTTGATACTGGTTCTGTTGCTAATATTTGCAACTCAAAACCGGGACTACGGATTAAGCGAACACTGGCAAAGGACGAGGTGACGATGCGCGTGGGAAATGGTTCCAAAGTCGATGTGATCGCGGTCGGCACGCTACCTCTACATCTACCTTCGTGATTAGTATTAGACCTGAATAATTGTTATTT
Source organism: Triticum dicoccoides (assembly GCF_002162155.2). Taxonomy (NCBI): domain Eukaryota; kingdom Viridiplantae; phylum Streptophyta; class Magnoliopsida; order Poales; family Poaceae; genus Triticum; species Triticum dicoccoides. The sequence continues at coordinate 33,170,011 of NC_041383.1, forward strand.
GGTGCCAGCGTTGAGCATGAACATTATATCTGGATCTTGTTTGATGCGAGACGGTTATTCATTTAAATCAGAGAATAATGGTTGTTCTATTTATACGAGTAATATCTTTTATGGTCATGCACCCTTGAAGAGTGGTCTATTTTTGATGAATCTCGAAAGTAGTGATACACATATTCATAATGTTGAAGCCAAAAGATGCAGAGTTGATAATGATAGTGCAACTTATTTGTGGCACTGCCGTTTAGGTCATATCGGTGTAAAGCGCATGAAGAAACTCCATACTGATGGACTTTTGGAGCCACTTGATTATGAATCACTTGGTACTTGCGAACCATACCTCATGGGCAAGATGACTAAAACACCGTTCTCCGGTACTATGGAGAGAGCAACAGATTTGTTGGAAATCATACATACAGATGTATGTGGTCCGATAAATGTTGAGGCTCGTGGCGGATATCGTTATTTTCTCACCTTCACAGATGATTTAAGCAGATCACTACAAGAAATATGTCAACTTATGACCTTCTGTCAGTGACCCTCGAAGAATTGGTCATAAATTTATGACCATTTCAGACCAATTGGTCAAAGGCTGTTCGGGGGGCTCCAAACCCTAAACCATTGCGACCTTTTTGGTCAGAAAGGTCGTAATTTCCTCACACGAAAAGGTCATAAAGCAAACAGCGCTAGTCCGTTGCCTTATTTCTAGTTGTTAACGACCAATATAGATGATCATAGCCTTGTAAATTGTGGTGGGTTGCTATGACTAGGCGCCACCTCATCAGTTTTGCCTATGTGGCATGTCCATGTGGCAGTTTTTGCCCTAGGTTGTGAAGCAACCTATATTTCTGTCATTCCCAAAATTCCCAAAAAAATCTCATAAACTCTTTGGGTCATATCTTCGTAAAATATGTAAAAACCTTCCTTGCCTAGTTCAAAAATAATTCAAAAATATTCATTTTCCTATTCTGTTCAGAGTAACAGTTTGTGAAGGAAGTACCACTTTGGCATGTCCAAATAGTATCCATTTTTCTACAGTGCTTTCCTATGCCCAAATAACCATCCTCCACCAAATGCCAGCTCAATCCATTCATTATTTTGAGCCGAGCTTCAACATTCGTATTTATCTCCAGTGTGGTGGTTTGCAAAGCAAGTACCAGCTAGGCTCCTCCTTTTGAGCTGAAAATTTGTGAAGACGGTCTTCTTAGTAACTGATCATCCTCAGCCAAAACTCACGCCCATTAGCCATGTACATTTCCTGTACCGCTAATCAAACACTTGGCTACTAATTCATGTTTGAGCACCGATCGGTCTCCTCGTGAGAATCTTATGTTGTAATTTTCTTCCTAGCACCTACATGGGGAGTGCCCAACCCACTAGACATGTCTAGGCCACCCAGAACACATGGCAACGCCACGGTCACGCGGTGACCACGCGGCGGGCATGCGAGCTTACGCGCTCTAGAGTTGGGGCCCTCGGCCACCGCCCAAACCTCGACGTATCGCCACCAAACCATGTATTTATGATTAAATAGGTACTTATGTAACTAGAAATGATTTTTGGAAAAAATAAATAGCAAACTATGAGGCAGCTGCAGTTCAAATTTGACCCGCTTCCAACTGAATCGGCGGGAATTTGTCTTTTTCACGAGAGGTGGATCAAAACTTTTTGCACCCAACCATTTTGTCAATTGTGCATTAAATATGTCCTATTATTTTAGAAATTTGATTTGGTCCAATTTTGCAACAATTATTTAGTAGTTCCTTCACAAAAAAACCTCCTTTTGGGCACTCGGAAAATGAAAAATGGTTATTTCGTCCAAAGAAAATGAAAACTTCCTTAGGCAACATTGTTTGCCATTCCAATATGCACCCTTGTGCACAATATTAGATCATTTGAACAAACTATGCCACGAATGTGGCCATAAGATTAGTCATTTGGCTTGAAAGCCATGAATCTTCAGAGATGATATCTCATTTCTGAGAACACTTTTTGAAAATAATTGTCGTATTGCAAGTTTGTTATTTTTCCTGGTAACTTGGCCACATATAATGACACAATGCGAAGGTTTCCCAATTATTTGATTTTTTTGAATTTTTTATACCCGTTTCAAAATGCGGTCAAAACGGCGGGAATGGCCGTTCCTAGCTAGTGGTTGAATCTTGGAAAAAATTTGATGTTTATCTTATTAAATAGATACTTATTTACCTAGAAAAGATTTTTGGAAAAAATAAATTGCAAACTATGAGGCAGCTGCAGTTCAAATTTGACCCGCTTCCTACTGAATCGGCGGGAATTTGTCTTTTTCACGAGAGGTGGATCAAAACTTTTTGCACCCAACCATTTTGTCAATTGTGCATTAAATATGTCCTAGTATTTTAGAAAATTGATTTGGTCCAATTTTGCAACAATTATTTAGTAGTTCCTTCACAAAAAACCTCCTTTTGGGCACTCGGAAAATGAAAAATGGTTATTTCGTCCAAAGAAAATGAAAACTTCCTTAGGCAACATTGTTTTCCATTCCAATATGCACCCTTGTGCACAATATGAGATCATTTGAACAAACTATGCCATGAATGTGGGCATAGGATTGATCATTTGGCTTGAAAGCCATGAATCTTCAGAGATGATAGTTCATTTCTGAGAACACTTTTTTAAAATAATTGCCATATTGCAAGTTTGTTATTTTTCCTGGTAACTTGGCCACATATAATGACACAATGCGAAGGTTTCCCAATTATTTGATTTTTTTTGATTTTTTTATGCCCGTTTCAAAATGCGGTCAAAACGGCGGGAATGACCGTTCCTAGCTAGTGGTTGAATCTTGGAATTTTTTTGGTGTTTCTCTGATTAAATAGATACTTATGTACCTAGAATTGATTTTTGGAAAAAATAAAGAGCAAACTACAAGGCAGCTGCAGTTCAAATTTGACTCGCTTCCTGCTGAATCGGCGGGAATTTGTCTTTTTCACGAGAGGTGGATCAAAACTTTTTGCACCCAACCATTTTGTCAATTGTGCATTAAATATGTCCTAGTATTTTAGAAAATTGATTTGGTCCAATTTTGCAACAATTATTTAGTAGTTCCTTCACAAAAAACCTCCTTTTGGGCACTCGGAAAATGAAAAATGGTTATTTCGTCCAAAGAAAATGAAAACTTCCTTAGGCAACATTGTTTTCCATTCCAATATGCACCCTTGTGCACAATATGACATCATTTGAACAAACTATGCCATGAATGTGGGCATTGGATTGATCATTTGGCTTGAAAGCCATGAATCTTCACAGATGATAGCTCATTTCTGAGAACACCTTTTTATAATAATTGCCATATTGCAAGTTTGTTATTTTTCCTGGTAACTTGGCCACATATAATGACACAATGCGAAGGTTTCCCAATTATTTGAATTTTTTTGAATTTTTTATGCCCGTTTCAAAATGCGGTCAAAACGGCGGGAATGACCGTTCCTAGCTAGTGGTTGAATCTTGGAATTTTTTTGGTGTTTCTCTAATTAAATAGATACTTATGTACCTAGAATGATTTTTGGAAAAAATAAAGAGCAAACTACAAGGCAGCTACAGTTCAAATTTGACCCACTTCCAACTGAATCGGCGGAAGTTTGTCTTTTTCACCAGAGGTGGATCAAAACTTTTGACACCCAACCATTTGGTCAATTGTGCATTAAATATGTCCTAGTATTTTATAAAATTGACTAGGTCCAATTTTGCAACAATTATTTGGGAGGTCCTTCACAAAAAACCCTCCTTTTGGGCACTCGAAAAATGGAAAATGGTTTTTTCATCCAAAGAAAATGAAAACTTCCTTAGGCAACATTGTTTGCCATTCCAATATGCACCCTTGTGCACAATAGGAGATCATTTTTTGAATTTTTCATGTGAAAAAGTAGAGAAAAAGAATGCTCAGGGATTCTTTTTTGAAACATAAATTGTCTTTTTGATGAGAGGTGAATCAAAAGCATTTTACATTTTAAGATTTGGTCAATTGTACATAAAATGTTGTCTTATAGTTTTGGAAAATGGTGTGGTGCCATTTTGAAAGAAATATTTGGTAGATTCTTCACAAAAAAAGAATTTTGTCACTCCGAAAATAGAAAATGATTTTCCCCCTAAAAACTCATTTCTCATAACACTTTTTTAAGATATTTGTCTTATTCCAATTCCAAGTTTGTTAGTTTTCCTAAAAAACTAGGTCACATTTGCTGACACAATGAGAATGTTTTTATTTTTTTGAATTCTCATATCATAAAACTGTTTATATGATTCAACATCTTATTTTTAATTGATTAAGACCAATTTAGATGGTCATAACGTGTACTGGGCTCTGATTGGTCCATGAGCATGTCACGCGGATCGTGGCTTCAGCGCCGTCGGATGCTCCTCTCTAGATCCAGATCTGACGGCAGGCCTTTGTCCCTCACCCCCCTCTTTGTCTGAAAAAAAGGAAACCCCCTCCCGCACGCGAACCCTAGCGTCGTCTCCCTCTCCCCTCTCCAGATCCAGATCCGCCACCCCTCTCCCTCTCCCCTCGCCGCCTCGCCTCCCCTCTCCCTCTCCCCTCGTCGCCTCGCCTCCCCTCGCC
>NC_041383.1:33175135-33195618 GCF_002162155.2 Triticum dicoccoides
ACCTTCTCCCCCCTCCCCTCCCCTCCCCTCCCGTGTCCCCATCCCGTCGAAACCCTAAGCGGCGGCAGCCGCCATGGTGAAGGGACGCACGGGGCAGCGCTTCAGGCTCTACGTCCGGGGCACCATCCTCGGCTTCAAGAGGTGAGCAGCCCCGTTCTTGGCCATGCTCTCGCCGGATCTGGCGATTCATTTCATGGTGAGATTGGGCGGCGCGCTGATGGCGATGTGGGGGCTGATCTGCAGGTCGAAGTCGAACCAGTACGAGAGCACGTCGCTGGTGCAGGTCGAGGGGGTGAACACCAAGGAGGACGTGGCGTGGTACGGTGTCGCCGCGATGGAAGAAACCTCCTCCGCTCTACTCTGCTCGCCGGTACGGACTCCCCCCAACCCCTTCCTCCTGCCCTGGCCGGCCGGCCGAGGTTCCGATCGGATCCCCTCTCGCGCTTCAGGGAGACGGCGCGAGAAGCTCTTCGGTCAAGCTTAGCTGTCAAGGATTGATTTATGGATGATTCCTTTTGGAACCTTGTTTACGTTACAGTCTTGACACAGTAGCTCTTACTCTACCTGTGTGGCAATCATATTGTGTTTGAATGTAGCATAGTATCTGATTATGGTGTTTTTTTAGGTATTTATCTTCAAAAAAGGGATGTGTACAGTATTAGTATTTCCAGGAATCTGATTATGACACCCTGCTATCATGCCCCCCTAAAACACATGAATTTGTTTTACCTTTCCCCCTTCGTGGTTACTGGTTTTGGACTTAAGGACACACATGCGTTAGTCGTTAGTATTCACGTTTTATTTCTTTTTGCAGGATAGTTAGTATTCACTTTGCGGTTCTGCTTTATACCTGTGGTTAGTCTACTTACTGTTTCTGAACTTGAGGGCACACTTGTGTTGTGTGGTGGTATTTTACTTTTCTGTTTGGTTTTATACCTGTCCATGGTAGTTTAGCTCATATAGATGATCTTATAGTGAACAGCTTCAGTTGTTTGATGCATGTTGCTGCCGTTTATCGCTGCATCTATGTTCATTCAGTATTAGTAGCTCCTTGGATCTGTGCCCATGTACTGCATTTCTATATGGCAATGAGCTTACCCTCTGCTGTCCTGTTTCCATGGCGCGTGCAAACTGTGCAGTGCTGCTGTGGCTCCTGGTGGCGGTGAGCGTGAAGCTGGGGCGGCGCCACATCGAATTTGCATCACATATTTGTTATATATATCAGAACGATTAAGAATCTTAATATTTGACTATTTTCAGTCATCTTGCAGTTTCTGGGACGAGCGGGAGCACGAAGTGCTTTGGCTGTTCGGCAACTCCGAGTGACCACGGTACAGGGCAGGTGCCATGGCGGCAGGTACCTGTGTGGTGAGAAGCAACCTCCGGCTGATCATCAGGAAAGGCAGCAAGCATGAGTATTACTATTTCTGTGACACTGATGCTCATTGTTGTTGTTGCCCTTTTTAGCTGAAACCCACAAATACAGTTAGAATTTTCCTTGAGATATCTATGTGTGAGTGTCAATACAACTTCTTCAAGGGAATTATCCGGGCCTAACTTATGTGGATGTAGATGCATATTAATACTACTCAATAACCTTCATCTAGTCACCGTTACTGTATGATTAATTCAGAACTAGGATTTTGTTTAAGTAGCTACTGAATCTGCTTGCTTTGTTATGGCAGACATACATGTCTTACAAATTCGTTATTGTTCTTTGAAGCTGAGCTAGGCTATTGTAGTTCCAGCAAAAAATAGGGGATCCGCTCTTTTTGTTCTTCACTAATAAATTCTTGTTTGAATGCATATCCTGGGGGTGGTGAAGCTGGGATCCTTTCCTCCCCATAAAAATTCTTGTTTATATACTTGAATAGTAGAGGTGTGGTGATCAAGTATATAAACACTCTTTTTGTTCTTCACTAATAAATTCTTGTTTGAATGCATATCCTGGGGGTGGTGAAGCTGGGAGCCTTTCCTCTCCATAAAAATACTTTGCTCTTCATCATGAGCAATGCCCTTATATAATTAGCTGATAGGAGTGTTTATATACTTGATCACCACACCTCTACTATTCTAGTTACTTTTGCTTTCTTCTCTGTAGTTGTCCAGGGCATAACAATTTTATGTGTGGCTTGTTATTTTGTTACCAGCCTACTTTCTTGTGCTCCTGGTCGAGTCTTGTGGAGAAGCAGGGCGAATCGGGCATCATCTCACTTGTGCCTTTGTGGTAAGAATAGAACACCACTCTCGCTTGATGTGCATGTATTAGTACAACAAAGCATTCTTACATAGTGATTGTTAGCGACACAACAATTATCTTGCAACATAGCTTTCCAAATTGCTTGCTTGCTTACTATATAACCTGTACTGCTAAACATGTTGTCCTACTCCATGATGTTGTATCATTTGGTCAATTTTGCATTAAATTTGCAAATACTATATAACCAGCGCGGGATCAACATGATATTTGTTTATGGAGGTGTTGCGTATTTGATCAGATTTCCTTACTTGCTTCAGGCATAAGAATAAGCTTATAAGAATAGAATATTGATACTCTGCGAGCTATGAGTAGAATGCTCTATTTTCACGAGTCACCTTTCTTGTATGAATGAGTATCTTGTTTTGACTAGCTGGATAATAAAAGCATTGTACTAGTTGAATTTATGTTATCATTCTAAATAACTTATCTTTTTTTGAGTGGTCTCTTTATAATATATTGGCTCCAGTTTTCTAATTTTTCTTTGCTGATTCATGTAACAGGGTGACTGAGGTTGCATGTTGTTCATGACAAGATCAGGTGCCTAGTTTGTAATGCTATCAAAGGAGCTCCATCGTGAAGAATATATCACATTTGGTAGAGTAGGGGCTCCATCGTGTAGAGGTTGTAAAGTATAGTATTAGTTACTACAGTTGGTAGTTGGTAGTGCCCTGTGTGTTGGTAGTGCAGGAGGGCCATTCTATTATGTGTTATTTGTAGAGCAGGAGCTCCAGATTCAGCCATTGTATTATGTGTTATTTGTAGAGTAGGAGCTCCATCTCGAATCTGGTTGTTATTTGAAGTATTATTATATGTGTTTTCTGTTTGTGCCAATTTAAATACTGCTTATTTATTTACTGCCAAATTGAAATATGAAGAATATGACCCTGACAGCCAGGACCCACTTACTAGAAGCTGACAACTTGGACCCACTTACCACAATTTTAAAACTGGGATAAAAAGGCCACGACCCAACAATAAAAAGGCTGCAATATTGGGCTTGGCCCATGAACACAACCAAAAATTGATAGAAAAAACACAAATATGCTGAATTGTTGGGCTCGGCCCATGTAGAAAATTGAATTGGACCGGGCTGAATCTTGTGCCACATCAGCTTGCCATGCTGGATGCCTACGTGGCCTGGGGGAGGTTGCTAGTGACCAAAAGGCCACAGTAGGAATATTTTGGTCATAAACGTCTTTGACCATTCCAGAAGAAAGGTCGCTATAGTCAGTTTACGACCGCCAGCTTTTGACCTTCTTTTTTTGGTCACAAAAAGGTCGTAAATGGAAATTTGTGACCTTTCAGTGACCAATAGTGGTGGTCACAAGTTGACATATTTCTTGTAGTGGATATGGGTATATCTACTTAATGAAACACAAGTCTGAAACATTTGAAAAGTTCAAAGAATTTCAGAGTGAAGTTGAAAATCATCGTAACAAGAAAATAAAGTTTCTACGATCTGATTGTGGAGGAGAATATTTGAGTTACGAGTTTGGTCTACATTTGAAACAATGCGGAATAGTTTCGCAACTCACGCCACCCGGAACACCACAACGCAATGGTGTGTCCGAACGTCGTAACCGCACTTTACTTGATATGGTGCGATCTATGATGTCTCTTACTGATTTACTGCTATCGTTTTGGGGTTATGCTCTAGAGACGGCCGCATTCACGTTAAATAGGACAACATTGAAATCCGTTGAGACGACGCCTTATGAACTATGGTTTAGCAAGAAACCAAAGTTGTCGTTTCTTAAAGTTTGGGGCTGTGATGCTTATGTGAAAAAGCTTCAACCTGATAAGCTCGAACCCAAATCGGAGAAATGTGCCTTCATAGGATACCCAAAGGAAACTGTTGGGTACACCTTCCACCACAGATCCGAAGGCAAGACATTTGTTCCTAAAAATGGATCCTTTCTAGAGAAGGAGTTTCTCTCGAAAGAAGTGAGTGGGAGGAAAGTAGAACTTGATGAGGTAACTGTACCTGCTCCCTTATTGGAAAGTAGTGCATTACAGAAATCTGTTTCTGTAACACCTACACCAATTAGTGAGGAAGCTAATGATATTGATCATGAAACTTCAGATCAAGTTACTACAGAACCTCGTAGATCAACCAGAGTAAGATCCGCACCAGAGTGGTACGGCAATCCTGTTCTGGAAGTCATGATACTAGATCATGACGAACCTATGAACTATGAAGAAGCGATGGTGAGCCCAGATTCCGCAAAATGGCTAGAAGCCATGAAATCTGAGATGGGATCCATGTATGATAACAAAGTATGGACTTTGGTTGACTTGCCCGATGGTCGGCAAGCAATAGAGAATAAATGGATCTTTAAGAAGAAGACTGACGCTGACGGTAATGTTACTGTCTACAAGCTCGACTTGTCGCAAAAGGTTTTCGACAAGTTCAAGGGATTGACTACGATGAGACCTTCTCACCCGTAGCGATGCTTAAGTCTGTCTGAATCATGTTAGCAATTGCCGCATTTTATGATTATGAAATTTGGCAAATGGATGTAAAGACTGCATTCCTGAATGGATTTCTGGAAGAAGAGTTGTATATGATGCAACCAGAAGGTTTTATCGATCCAAAGGGAGCTAACAAAGTGTGCAAGCTCCAGCGATCCATTTATGGACTGGTGCAAGCCTCTCGGAGTTGGAATAAACGCTTTGATAGTGTGATCAAAGCATTTGGGTTTGTACAGACTTTTGGAGAAGCCTGTATTTACAAGAAAGTGAGTGGGAGCTCTGTAGCATTTCTGATATTATATGTAGATGACATATTACTAATTGGAAATGATATAGAATTTCTAGATAGCATAAAGGGATACTTGAATAAGAGTTTTTCAACGAAAGACCTCGGTGAAGCTGCTTACATATTGGGCATTAAGATCTATAGAGATAGATCAAGACGCTTAATTGGACTTTCACAAAGCACATACCTTGACAAAGTTTTGAAAAAGTTCAAAATGGATCAAGCAAAGAAAGGGTTCTTGCCTGTGTTACAAGGCGTGAAGTTGAGTAAGACTCAATGCCCGACCACTGCAGAAGATAGAGAGAAGATGAAAGATGTTCCCTATGCTTCAGCCATAGGCTCTATCATGTATGCAATGCTGTGTACCAGACCTGATGTGTGCCTTGCTATAAGTTTGGCAGGGAGGTACCAAAGTAATCCAGGAGTGGATCACTGGACAGCGTTCAAGAACATCCTGAAGTACCTGAAAAGGACTAAGGAAATGTTTCTCGTATATCGAGGTGACAAAGAGCTCGTCGTAAACGGTTACGTTGATGCAAGCTTTGACACTGATCCGGACGATTCTAAATCGCAAACCGGATACGTATTTACATTAAATGGTGGAGCTGTCAGTTGGTGCAGTTCTAAACAAAACATCGTGGCGGGATCTACATGTGAAGCGGAGTACATAGCTGCTTTAGAAGCAGCAAATGAAGGAGTCTGGATGAAGGAATTCATATCCGATCTAGGTGTCATACCTAGTGCACCGGGTCCAATGAAAATCTTTTGTGACAATACTAGTGCAATGGCCTTGGCAAAGGAATCCAGATTTCACAAGAGAACCAAGCACATCAAGAGACGCTTCAATTCCATCCGGGATCTAGTCCAGGTGGGAGACATAGAGATTTGCAAGATACATACGGATCTGAATGTAGCAGACCCGTTGACTAAGCCTCTTCCACGAGCAAAACATGATCAGCACCAAGACTCCATGGGTGTTAGAATCATTACTTTGTAATCTACATTATTGACTCTAGTGCAAGTGGGAGACTGAAGGAAATATGCCCTAGAGGCAATAATAAAGTTATTATTTATTTCCTTATATATCATGATAAATGTTTATTATTCATGCTAGAATAGTATTAACCGGAAACATAATACATGTGTGGATATATAGACAAACAGAGTGCCACTAGTATGCCTCAACTTGACTAGCTTGTTAATCAAAGATGGTTAAGTTTCCTAACCATAGACAAGGAGTTGTTATTTGATTAACAAGGTCACATCATTAGTTGAATGATCTGATTGATATGACCCATTCCATTAGCTTAGCACCCGATCGTTTAGTATGTTGCTATTGCTTTCTTCATGACTTATACATGTTCCTATGACTATGAGATTATGCAACTCCCGTTTACCGTAGGAACACTTTGTGTGCCACCAAACGTCACAACGTAACTGGGTGATTATAAAGGTGCACTACAGGTGTCTCCGAAAGTATTTGTTGGGTTGGCGTATTTCGAGATTAGGATTTGTCACTCCAAATGTCGGAGAGGTATCTCAGGGCCTTCCCGGTAATGCACATCACATAAGCCTTGCAAGCATTGCAACTAATAAGTTAGTTGCAAGATGATGTATTACAGAACGAGTAAAGAGACTTGCCGGTAACGAGATTGAACTAGGTATTGGATACCGACGATCGAATCTCGGGCAAGTAACATACCGATGACAAAGGGAACATCGTATATTGTTATGCGGTCTGACCGATAAAGATCTTCGTAGAATTTGTAGGAGCCAATATGGGCATCCAGGTCCCGCTGTTGGTTATTGACCAGAGATTTGTCTCAGTCATGTCTACACTGTTCTCGAACCGTAGGGTCCACACGCTTAAAGTTACGATGACAGTTATTATGAGTTTATGCATTTTGATGTACCGAAGTTAGTTCGGAGTCCCGGATGTGATCACGGACATGACGAGGAGTCTCGAAATGGTCGAGACATAAAGATCGATATATTGGAAGCCTATATTTGGATATCGGAATGGTTCCGGGTGAAATCGGCATTTTACCGGAGTACCGGGGGGTTACCGGAACCCCCGGGGGGGTTAATGGGCCACTATGGGCCTTAAGGGAGAAGGGAGAAAAGGGGAAGGAAGGTGCCGCGCGCCCCTCCCCCTCCTAGTTCGAATAGGACAAGGGAAGGGGGGCGGCGCCCCCCTTTCCTTTTCCCCCTCCTCCTCTTCCCCCCCCCTTCTCCTACTCCGAATAGGAAAAAGAGGGAGTCCTACTCCCGGTGGGAGTAGGACTCCCCCTGGCGCGCCAAACCCTGGCCGGCCGCCCCTCCCCCTGTCTTCTTTATATACGGGGGCAAGGGGGCACCCTAGAACACACAAGTTGATCATTGAGATTGTTCCTTAGCCATGTGCGGTGCCCCCCTCCACCATATTCCACCTCGGTCATATCGTTGCAGTGTTTAGGCGAAGCCCTGCGACGGTAGAACATCATCATCGTCATCACGCCGTCGTGCTGGCGAAACTCGTCCCCGAAGCTTTGCTGGATCGGAGCCCGGGGAACGTCATCGAGCTGTACGTGTGTCAAGAACTCGGAGGCGCCGGAGTAACGGCGCTTGGATCGGTCGGATCGGGAAGACGTACAACTACTTCCTCTACGTTGCGTTAACGCTTCCGCTTCGGTCTACAGGGTACGTAGACAACACTCTCCCCTCTCGTTGCTATGGATAACCATGATCTTGCGTGTGCGTAGGAATTTTTTTCAAATTACTACGTTCCCCAACAAACAGCAACTTCCGACTCAAGTTCACTCGGAGCACTGGACCATGTTCTTCGATGGATCTAAGATGCTGAATGGTTCCAGTGCTGGGGTAGTATTAGTTTCCCCCCGAGGAGATAAGCTCAGATATGTTCTCCAGATTCACTTCGATTCCTCCAATAACGGAGCAGAATATGAAGCACTTTTGTATGGGTTGCGCATGGCCATTTCACTCGACGTCCATCGCCTCATGGTCTATGGCGACTCAGATTTGGTGGTTAATCAGGTGATGAAGGAGTGGGACGTCAGAAGTCCAGCTATGACTGGTTATTGCAATCCAGTGAGAAAGTTAGAGAAGAAATTCGAGGGGTTAGAGCTTCATCACATCCCCCGACTGAAAAATCAAGCAGCTGATGATTTGGCAAAGATAGGCTCCAAGAGAGAAGCTATTCCCAACAATGTGTTTTTGGAGCACATCCACTCGCCGTCAGTCTAGGAAGATCCTTTTACAGATGAAGCCCCGCAGCCAAAGAGCGCCACGGATCCGACTGAAGTCGAAATTCCAGCAGTGGTCGACCTAACCATGGAAGTCTTGGCAATCACCCCCGACTGGACGATACCGTACATCGCGTATATCCTGAGGAAAGAACTCCCGGAGGACGAGGAAGAGGCTCGACAGATCGTCCGTCGATCCAAGGCGTTTACAGTCATAAAGGGACAGTTGTATAGAGAAAGCGCGACTGGAGTCGGTCAGAAGTGTATAACACCAGAAGAAGGTCAGATAATCCTTGATGATATCCACTCGGGGACCTGTGGTCACCATGCGTCCTCTCGGACCATTGTGGCTAAAGCGTACCGAGCGGGATTCTACTGGCCAAGAGCAAATGAAATGGCAAAAGAGATAGTCGACAAGTGAGAAGGGTGCCAGTTCTACTCCAATATGTCGCACAAACCTGAATCAGCCCTGAAGACCATTCCACTCGTCTGGCCTTTCGCTGTTTGGGGATTGAATATGGTTGGACCATTGAGAACGGGCAGGAGCGGTTTCACACATGTGCTTGTGGCAGTCGACAAGTTCACCAAATGGATTGAAGCTAAGCCTATCAAGAATCTTGATGCTTGCACTGCCATCAGTTTCATCAAGGAGTTAACATTCAGATATGGAGTCCCGCATAGCATCATCACTGACAATGGATCGAACTTTGATTCAGACAAGTTCAGAGCTTTTTGCGCCTCTCAAGGCACTCGAGTCGACTACGCGTCGGTCGCCCACCCCCAGTCGAACGGACAAGCGGAAAGGGCAAATGGTCTGATTCTAAAAGGGCTGAAACCTCGGCTGATGCATGATCTCATGCACATAGCAGGAGCATGGATCGACGAGCTTCCGTCTGTTCTTTGGGGATTGAGGACCACCCCGAATCGGTCGACTGGAAGAACCCCGTTCTTTCTGGTCTACGGAGCGGAAGCAGTCTTGCCGAGTGATCTGCTTCACAACGCACCCCGAGTCGAGCTCTACTCTGAAGAGGAAGTAGAACAAGCCCGACAGGACGCAGTCGACCTCTTGGAAGAAGAAAGAGAAATGGCTATGATATGATCGACCATTTATCAACAAGACTTGCGTCGATTCAATGCCAGAAATGTGAAGAGTCGAGCCTTCCAAGAAGGAGATTTGGTCCTCCGAGTGGATCAACAGAAACCACACAAGCTCGCTCCTACTTGGGAAGGCCCCTTCATCGTCACCAGAGTCCTCCACAATGGAGCATATCACCTTTACAATGTCGATCGCCAGATTGATGATCCTCGAGCTTGGAATGCGGAACTGCTCTGCCACTTTTACACTTGAATTCTCACTCGGATGAGATGTAATAACAGAAACTTCTGTAGTCTATTTTTCAAAGACAAGAGTGTTACAGTTTTTCCAGTAATTGTTGTTGCTTTTGTTTGCTTGTGAAATCCCCCAGTGGGTGGCTTAGCTGCGAATCCGTTTCGCTGAAGTCTATAAGAAAAATCCTACCGAGTGGTGAGCCAGTCTCCCACTCGGGGGCTTAGCTGCGAACCCGTTTTGCCTAAGTATTTGAAAATCCTACCGAGTGATGAGCCAGCCTCCCACTCGGGGGCTTAGCTGCAGTCCAGTACTCGCCTAAGTATTTGAAAATCCTACCGAGTGGTGAGCCAGCCTCCCACTCGGGGGCTTAGCTGCAGTCCAGTACTCGCCTAAGTATTTGAAAATCCTACCGAGTGGTGAGCCAGCCTCCCACTCGGGGGCTTAGCTGCAGTCCAGTACTCGCCTAATTATTTAAAATCCTACCGAGTGGAGAGCAAACCTCCCACTCAGAGGCTTAGCTGCAATCCAGTACTCGCCTAAGTGTTTAAAATCCTACCGAGTGGAGAGCAAACCTCCCACTCGGAGGCTTAGCTGCAGTCCAGTACTCGCCTAAGTGTTTAAAATCCTACCAAGTGGAGAGCAAACCTCCCACTCGGGGGCTTAGCTGCAGTCTTGTACTCGACTAAGTGTTTAAAATCCTACCGAGTGGAGAGCAAACCTCCCACTCGGAGGCTTAGCTGCAGTACAGTACTCGCCTAAGTGTTTAAAATCCTACCGAGTGGAGAGCAAACCTCCCACTCGGGGGCTTAGCTGTAGTCCAGTACTCGCCTAAGTGTTTAAAATCCTACCGAGTCGAGAGAAAACCTCCCAGTCGGGGTGAAAGTGCAACTAATCCCCGGGTGGTTTTGGTAATTAATAACAACATATATATCATTGAACTAATAGTTACATGAGAATCATTTCAGAGAGTTCAGTGATATGGGTATGGCAAGGACTGAAGAAGTGGACCCCCCAAAATGCTAAGGCAAGCATTGGCAAAAGCTCAAGACTCCATTTTTGGTTTAGTGATCCAAGATCACATTGAGTCCATAGGAAAAGCCAATACTATTAAAAGGGGATGAGGTTATGATGATGATCTGGTTTCTCAAGTGCTTATTGATACATCTCCTAAACTATCAGCAACTTTCACTGCCATATACACTCATAAGTAGTCTCGGTCCCGCCGATATTCCAAACTCAGTCACACCGAGATGAACCACCTCAGCCATAAGCCAAACCCTAGTAACCTCGGATTTTCCGATTCTGAACTCGGTCTCACCGAAACATGAGTTGCCAAGCTTCTGTAACCTTCTGTCATCAAATCGGTGTCACCGAGATGATGAAGTTGGTCCCACCGAAATTGGCATGCTCTTGTCATTGCACGAATCGGACTAACCGAGATTGTATATTCGGTCCCACCGAAAATCCCAACGTTCACATTATTTGAAATATCGGTCTCACCGAGTTGTCCACTTCGGTCCCACCGAGATTGCTCAAATGTGTGTAACGGTTGGATTTTGTGTGGAGGCTATTTATACCCCTCCACCCCCTCTTCATTCGTGGAGAGAGCCATCAGAAAGAACTACCACTCCTACCTTACATTTCTGAGAAGAGAACTACCTACCCTTGTGTTGAGATCAAGTTGCTCCACTCCCACCATATGAAGCTTGATCTCTAGCCTTCCCAAGTTGCTTTCCACTCAATCCTTTCTTCCACCACAGCCAAATCAGTGAGGAGAGTTGAGTGTTGGGGAGATTATCATTTGAAGCACAAGAGCAAGGAGTTCATCATCATCTACAACATCTATTACCTTTTGGATGGTGGTGCCTCCTAGATTGGTTAGGTGTCGCTTGGGAGCCTCCGTCTTCGAGATGTGGAGTTGAACCAAGAAGTTTGTAAGGGCAAGGAGATCGCCTACTTCGTGAAGATCTACCCCGAGTAAGGCTAGCCCTCCGTGGGCGTAGGCCATGATGGAATAGACAAGGTTGCTTCTTCATGGACCCTTCGTGGGTGGAGCCCTCCATGGACTCTCGCAGCCGTTACCCTCCGTGGGTTGAAGTCTCCATCAACGTGGAAGTACGATAGCACCACCTATCGGAACCACGAGAAAAATCACCGCGTCTCCAAAATTGCGTTTGCTATTCTCCACCTCTCTTTACTACATGTGCAATTTACTTTCCGCTGCCTATACTCTAGAATTGCATGTGTAGGGTGATGCTTGACTTGATCATAATTGTGAATCTGCCAAAAACTGTTCTTTGTCAAAAGGCAGAATTTTTATCTTGTCAAGTAGTCTAATCACCCCCCTCTAGACATACTTTCGATCCTACAAGTGGTATCAGAGCTTTGGTCTCCATTCTATTGGTTTCCATTGCATTGGACTCCATAAGCTTGGTTTTCACAACCTAGGAGAGTATGGCGTCTAGTGAGGGTAATTTTCGTAGAGGTCCTTACTTTGATGGTACAAATTTTGCTAGTTGGAAGCATAAAATGAAAATGCATATTCTTGGTCATAACCCAGCCGCATGGGGCATTATTTGTGTTGGTATGCAAGGTGAATTCTTCGAGGAAGGAAAAGTTCCGGATCGCGAAGCTACACCGGAAGAATTGCGGATGTTGCAAAACAATGCTCAAGCTTGTGACATTCTCTTCAATGCCTTGTGTCCCGAGGAGTTCAACAAAATCAGCCGTCTTGAGAATGCAAAAGAGATTTGGGATACTTTGGTTGAAATGCACGAAGGTACCGAGTCCGTGAAGGAATCAAAGCTAGATATTCTTCAAGGTCAACTTGACAAGTTCAAGATGAAGGATGGTGAAGGAGTCGCTGAAATGTACTCTAGGCTTGCTCTCATCACAAATGAGATTGCCGGCTTAGGAAGCGAAGAAATGACCGACCGATTCATCATCAAGAAGATTCTCAGAGCTTTGGATGGAAAGTATGACACCGTGTGCACTTTGATCCAAATGATGCCAAACTACAAGAATCTCAAGCCAACCGAAGTCATTGGAAGAATTGTTGCTCATGAGATGACACTTAAGGATAAGGAAGAGCTTCACAACAAGTCAAGTGGTGCTTACAAAGCTACAAGTGATGCTCCCACAACCTCAAGTGACAAGTTAGTTTCCAATGAAGAGATAAGCCTAATGGTCAAGAACTTCAACAAATTCTACAAGAATAGAGGCAAAGAGAGAAGCTCAAAGTCTAGATCATATGATGAAAAGAGATCTTCTAGTCGTGATCGAAACTGCTACAATTGTGGAAGACCCGGACACTACTCAAATGAGTGTACGGCTCCCCACAAGAGAAGAGAAGAATCTCCAAGAAGAAGAAGCTCAAGAGATGAGTCACCTCGGAAAGAGAGAAGGAGCAGAGATGATCGTTATGAACGAAGACCCTCTCGGAGAAGCAAGGATTCGGAGAGGAAAGACAAGTCATCAAGGAGCTACACAAGAAGAAAACATCAAGCTCATGTAGGTGAATGGGTCTCCGGCTCCGACTCCGACAATCAATCCGAAGGAAGCTATCACTCCAACTCCGACTACAGTCAAGATGAAGGTGTTGCCGGTCTTGCTCTCGTATCCTCCAACTCCAACTCCTACGACTTTTTTGATTCACCAAATGAGGGAATTGGAAGATGCTTCATGGCTAAAGGCCCCAAGGTATCACACCCTGAATTCATTGACTTCAATAGTGATGAGGATGACTTGCTTGGTGAAGATGAGCTCTTGCTTGATAAATCCAGTGAGCCTAGTAACGATGAACATGCTAGTAGTCTTTATAGTCGAGAAGAGTCGAATGACAATGCTATGAGGGAGATTGAGCGTCTAACTAAAGAACTAAACACTCTTAAGTTAGCTCATGAAACAACTCAAGAAGATCATAGAGACCTCCTAAGATCTCATGAGAAGCTACGCTTCGAGAAGCTCACTCTAGAGCAAGAACATGAGTTTCTAAAAGCAATCAATGACGATCTTCGAAAGAAGAGTTATTCATATCTTGCCAAACGACTTCTCTTGTCTAATTTCTTGCCACCCATTAAGACTAAGCATGACAAGCATAAGAAAAATTCTTCCTCTAGCAGTAACAATAACCATGCTAAATCCAATGTTGTTGCTTCTAGTAGTTCTCTTGATTCCACTAACAATGTTTCAAGCCAAGTTACACTTGAGCAAGAAAATAGTTTATTGAAAGGGATCATAGAGAAAGGTGTCTACAAGAGCCTTGCCTGAAGCAAGAACTTTGAGGAAATTGTTCGCAAGCAAGGAAGGCACCGGAAGAATCAAGGAATTGGTTTTGAGCGAAAGTTCAACGCCGAAGGTGTTGAGTGGGAAGAAGGTCAATATCCTACTCCACAGTTTGTTCCTCAAAAGGAGAAGTATGATCCTACTTCTTCCAATGTGGAACAAGCTCAAGATGACCTTCCACCACAAGACCACAAGCTAAAAGGCAAGGCCAAGCTTCAAGAGGAGATTGATGCATTTGTTGAAGCACCTCAAGCCATGGTCAAGTGGGTTCCCAAGGAAACGTCAAGTTCTACTTCGTCAAGCTCAACTACAACCCCAAGGATTCCCATCAAGATGATGTGGATCCCGAAGAAGAAGAACTAGAAAGTTCTTGAGGGTGACTCCGCCAACATACTTCACTCACATTCATTTTGGCAAAAACTTGTGCAATCAACTTCCACATCGTGCACTAGTTCATGGAGTCACAAACCCTCTTGTTGGTAAGTCAAGGGACAAGGTAATCATTGCTTTCATGGACATCATCTATTGTGAACTTCAATCTATGTCCATGGATATCCTTGTTTGTTCCTTGTGGGACTAACCCATGTAGGTATTGAAAGTGCCCGAATCCAAAGGATAGCTCCCAACTCTTGATGATCTCCATCAACATTGAGCATCCACATCTTCAACATCTACATGAAGTCTTCTACGACAACCCAAGGTTAGTTTGACCCTTTAAAAGGGGTTCTCACATCTAGGGGGAGCTTTGCTCTAAAAATTGAGCTAAAGCATCTTCAAATGATGTGAACACATCAATGCTTTATGTAAAAGTGGTAACCCCACTTGTGCTTAAACGATGAGTATGACCTATGATCAAATGTTCTCATTTGGCTCCTAAGTCAATATACTCATATAAAGATGACCTAGTCATCGACAAATTGTGTGTTAGTCGCTAGAGTTTTAGTTGTGCATGTTTGACACATATTTCATTTGCTATCTTATTGTGTGAGCATGTTGGATGCTTGATTTTATCCATTCGAGGACATCCATTTGTTGTTTTGGTCGTTTTGATTTTTCTGACCAAATGGATGGACAAGAATGCCTAAGTACCTCCCCTAGCTATCTATGCTTTCTTGTCTCAAATTCTATTCATGCTTACATCAGAAATTTTGAACAAGTCATTTTCGGACCCTCCGGGTGAGGAGCACTCGGAGCCACCGATCCGTCAAGGGCTAATTTCCAAAACCTTCTAATTGATTTCGGTCAGACCAACTCACTCAAACTCGGTCGAACCGAAAGCATTTAGACTGATCTAGGTTTTCATCTCGGTGAAACCGAGTTGTGATTTTTGGCGTGACCGAAGTGCATAACTGCCTAGCAGTTATCCATCTCGGTGCCACCGAGTTTTACAACTCGGTCCCACCGACAGCGAAGGGGTATATATTCCGAGGGCCGCGCGCGTTGATTCCTCCTTCAAACGTTTCGCCCCCACACCCCTTGCTGCCGTCGCCTTGGTCTCCGGATCGTCGCCGTTGTCGCCTGTGCGCCCTCGCCGCAGGTCTCCGTCGCCGTCAACGGCCATCTCCTCCAAGCCGTTGCCGCCGTAGAAAAACTCCACCAAGTTAGGGTGAGTTTTGATCCCACTCGTGCTCCCATCTCCGATTCAATGCACGTTTGGATTGCCTAGTATCTTGCCACGATTGAAATCCTCATGTACACCAGATTGGTTTGTTTGAACTAGATTTGAGTAAAAGTTTTAGGGTTAGGTTTCCGCGGAACACATCTCGGTGAGACCGATTTTATATTTTTGGTATGACCGATTTGGCCTATGGCCATTGCACCGCACCCTTCGGTCCAACCGAGTTGTGCAAAATCGGTGTGACCGAAATGAAGATTCTGTGAAACCCTAGTGTTTTCGGCAGGACCGAAACCCACTTCGGTCAAACCGAAAGTGGTGTGCCAAGCTCCTGTTTAACACTTCGGATTCACCGAACCTTAAACTCGGTCTGACCGAAATGTCTTCTGTGAAAACTTAATACTAGAATTTGAACTCATTTTTTTTGCAAAAACTACTGCATTTTGTGATGACTCTTCTTCTCTGCCTACACCTTATCTATTCACAGGTTGTCAGCCATGTCAGATGCCAGTGACAGTGAGAACAGGTCAGAGACACCCATTGCAGACATTCCAGAGGCAGGCACTAGTCCTGATCCTAGTAGCTCATCTGATGATGGTGAGAGGAGTACACCTAGTGGCATGCCTCCTGCAGCCACCAGAGCTAGAAAGAAGAGGAATTCAGATGATGAGGATTCAGATTTTGTTGTTGAGGAAGAGGTGACCTCAAAGCCTAAAAGAAAGGTTGTTGCCAAAGAGCAACAAGGTCAACAATCTAAGAAGGGCACCAGCAAAGTCAAGCAGTCAACTGTTGCTAAGAAGCTGAATTTGGGAGAGGCAGCTGCAAGCAAAGTGAAGAAAACCTCCAAGAGAAAGAGGATAGTGCATGATGCAGCAGTAGAGGATGAGGATGAGGATGAGGAAGCACCCCAGCCTCCTCCTCAGAAGCCGAAGCTCATGGGTGATGCCATTAAGGCTGGAGCCACATCAAAGCCCAATAAATCTGCTCCAGCTAAGGCAGCTCCAGCAAAGCCTGCTGCCAAGCCCAAGAAGACCGTCAGAAACATTCCAGCGTCTGAAAAGAACAAGGATGATGTGCCACCAGCTGAGTCAGACGATGAAGGACCAGTTTTGCTGAAACTTCGTCCAAAACTGCCACTCCATAATGATGCTCATCCTCAAGCTGAGGATATGAAGGCAAGGAAAGATAAAGGTCTCAGGCTATGGAGACAAACTGACCCATATGCCGTGAGGAGAAGAACTGTTGTAGATCCCAGATTTCACACCAGAGAGCAGCAGGACTTCTATGAGACCGTGCTGATGGACAAGAAGCCCATAGTCGCAGACACCCGATATGTTGACTGGAAGTACATTGACAGCGAAGAGCACAGAGATTTCTTTCCACATGTGCATGAAAGTTTCACTGCATGTGGAGTTGCAGATTTTGTAGGTCAGAAATTGACCAGTTGGAACGATGAGATGATAATGCAATTTTATGCCACAGCTCACTTCTACCCTGATGGAAAGATTATGTGGATGACTGAAGGTCAAAGATTTTCTTCTTCTGTTGAAGAATGGGCAGAAATTCTGAATGCTCCAGTGCAACGAGAAGATGATATTGATGTATATGGGATTCCAAAGAAGAATCATGAATCCATGAAAAACATGTACAAAGAGATTCCAGCAGAGGATTTGGGAATCTGGAAGCTCGGCTCAGTCTACCATCTCCAGGCAGGCTTACCTACCACTAATACCATTTTGAGGCATACCTTGATGCCCAAATCTGGAGATGATCGCATGATCAGAGGATACTCTATCAACATGCTGCACATACTTGATGAGAGAGCACCTTTCAAGGTGATGGACTTGATGGTAGAGACCATTAAGAGGACTGCAGCTGACCAGAAAAGGTCATGTGGATTTGCCCCGCAGATTCAGATGCTTATCAATGCCAAGTTTGGCACGGGCACATTCTTGTTGGATAGAGAACATTTACCGTTGCAACCAGAGCATGAAGACAATGTTGTTGTGATGGATGAGGAGGATCCGACATCTGTTGAAGGTCAAGCCAAGATCACCGCTGCTAAGAAAGCCAAAGCTGACAAGGAAGCAGCAGCAGCAGCAGCTAAACCAAAGAGTTTCGGAGAGCAAATTCTTGAAGCTACTCAAAGGATTGAACAACGCCTGGCCAGCATTGAACAGTCTCAGGAGAGCTTAGAGAGGATTGTTGAGGACAAGATCCACGCTCTGGACGTGAAGCTGACTGAAGTACAAGTGACCGTCAACAAGCTCGAGGCAGACATTGAGGAAGCAAAGCAGGAGAAGGAAGAGCTTATGCGTGAGTTGCAGGATGACTTAGTCCAGGATTCTCATCGACAAACTGCTCCGGTTCCCAAAGGACCCCGATCAGCTGCTATTCCAGTGACTGACACCAGGACTACAGCTTCAGCACCTCCCACAGTTCCAGCAGTTGCTCCTACTCCAGCTCCCGCTCAAGTGTCCACTCCTCCAGCACAGACATTAGCTGAAGTCTTCGCCGATGCTGTCATATCCACTCCGACATCAACCCAGACAGGAGCCGCCAGCAGAGTCCACAGTGACGCTTAGCTCTATGCTTTTTCGAACTTTTTGGTAACTTGTTGCCAAAGGGGGAGAAATTGTATAGATCATAGGGCTTCGAGAGAGAGAGTGCTGTTGTCGCTTTTGCTCTTTCGTTCTTTTGCGGTTTCTTTGAGATACTTTTGGTTTTCGAGACATTCAGTGTGTTTGATACTCCGTTTGATTCTACCTTAATGAGTGCTTGGTCGTACTATGCTTTAATGTGTGCTTAATGCTTATCATATGCCATTCCTATCTCGTATGACCATATACTCATGTCTTGGTGATTGGGTGCATGCTGTTCATTCTTATCATTTTGTGCGCTCCACCAAGATGTATGTGACATGGAAGAGTGAACCATGATCCTAATCGATTGTGCATTTGCATTCAAACGCAAATCTTAAATAATGCACAAATTTAGGGGGAGCTCTTGCTTATCACATACTTCTCAAAGCGACGATATCATTCATTGATTATATCCTTTGTCGAAGCTTTGATCTATATGTTGTCATCAATTACCAAAAAGGGGGAGATTGAAAGTGCAACTAATCCCCGGGTGGTTTTGGTAATTAATAACAACATATATATCATTGAACTAATAGTTACTTGAGAATCATTTCAGAGAGTTCAGTGATATGGGTATGGCAAGGACTGAAGAAGTGGACCCCCCAAAATGCTAAGGCAAGCATTGGCAAAAGCTCAAGACTCCATTTTTGGTTTAGTGATCCAAGATCACATTGAGTCCATAGGAAAAGCCAATACTATTAAAAGGGGATGAGGTTATGATGATGATCTGGTTGCTCAAGTGCTTAGTGATACATCTCCTAAACTATCAGCAACTTTCACTGCCATATACACTCATAAGTAGTCTCGGTCCCACCGATATTCCAAACTCAGTCACACCGAGATGAACCACCTCAGCCATAAGCCAAACCCTAGTAAACTCGGATTTTCCGATTCTGAACTCGGTCTCACCGAAACATGAGTTGCCAAGCTTCTGTAACCTTCTGTCATCAAATCGGTGTCACCGAGATGATGAAGTCGGTCCCACCGAAATTGGCATGCTCTTGTCATTGCACGAATCGGACTAACCGAGATTGTATATTCGGTCCCACCGAAAATCCCAACGTTCACATTATTTGAAATATCGGTCTCACCGAGTTGTCCACTTCGGTCCCACCGAGATTGCTCAAATGTGTGTAACGGTTGGATTTTGTGTGGAGGCTATTTATACCCCTCCACCCCCTCTTCATTCGTGGAGAGAGCCATCAGAAAGAACTACCACTCCTACCTTACATTTCTGAGAAGAGAACTACCTACCCTTGTGTTGAGATCAAGTTGCTCCACTCCCACCATATGAAGCTTGATCTCTAGCCTTCCCAAGTTGCTTTCCACTCAATCCTTTCTTCCACCACAGCCAAATCAGTGAGGAGAGTTGAGTGTTGGGGAGATTATCATTTGAAGCACAAGAGCAAGGAGTTCATCATCATCTACAACATCTATTACCTTTTGGAGGGTGGTGCCTCCTAGATTGGTTAGGTGTCGCTTGGGAGCCTCCGTTGTCGAGATGTGGAGTTGAACCAAGAAGTTTGTAAGGGCAAGGAGATCGCCTACTTCGTGAAGATCTACCCCGAGTAAGGCTAGCCCTCCGTGGGCGTAGGCCATGATGGAATAGACAAGGTTGCTTCTTCGTGGACCCTTCGTGGGTGGAGCCCTCCGTGGACTCTCGCAGCCGTTACCCTCCGTGGGTTGAAGTCTCCATCAACGTGGAAGTACGATAGCACCACCTATCGGAACCACGAGAAAAATCACCGCGTCTCCAAAATTGTGTTTGATCTTCTCCACCTCTCTTTACTACATGTGCAATTTACTTTCCGCTGCCTATACTCTAGAATTGCATGTGTAGGGTGATGCTTGACTTGATCATAATTGTGAATCTGCCAAAAACTGTTCTTTGTCAAAAGGCAGAATTTTTATCTTGTCAAGTAGTCTAATCACCCCCCCTCTAGACATACTTTCGATCCTACACGGGGGCTTAGCTGCAGTCCAGTACTCGCCTAAGTGTCTAAAATCCTACCGAGTGGAGAGCAAACCTCCCACTCGGAGGCTTAGCTGCAGTCCAGTACTCGCCTAAGTGTTTAAAATCCTACTGAGTGGAGAGCAAACCTCCCACTCAGGGGCTTAGCTGCAGTCTAGTACTCGCCTAAGTGTTTTAAATCCTACCGAGTGGAGAGCAAACCTCCCACTCAGGGGCTTAGCTGCAGTCTTGTACTCGCCTAAGTGTTTAAAATCCTACCGAGTGGAGAGCAAACCTCCCACTCGGAGGCTTAGATGCAGTGCAGTACTCGCCTAAGTGTTTAAAATCCTACCGAGTGGAGAGAAAACCTCCCACTCGGAGGCTTAGCTGCAGTACATTAC
>NC_041383.1:33195808-33197091 GCF_002162155.2 Triticum dicoccoides
TACTCGCCTAAGTGTTTAAAATCCTACCGAGTCGAGAGCAAACCTCCCACTCGGGGGCTTAGCTGCAGTCCAGTACTCGCCTAAGTGTTTAAAATCCTACCGAGTGGAGAGCAAACCTCTCACTCGGAGGCTTAGCTGCATTCCAGTACTCGCCTAAGTGTTTAAAATCCTACCGAGTGGAGAGCAAACCTCCCACTCGGGGGCTTAGCTGCAGTCCAGTACTCGCCTAAGTGTTTAAAATCCTACCGAGTGGAGAGCAAACCTCCCACTCACTACTAGGAAAAGGGCTATAGATGGAATTGACACTAATGGCGCACCAGACATGTGGTGCGCCATTAGTATATACTAATGGCGCACCAGCTTCTGATGCGCCATTAGTGTTGAAATTACTAATGGCGCACCCTGCCCACGGTGCGCCATTAGTACCAATTTTTTTTTTGAACTAGTGCGCCTGTCCAAACATACTAATGGCACATCCGCTGGTGGTGCGCCATTACTAGTTGTAACTAGTAATGGCGCACTATCCAGAAGGTGCGCCACTAAAGTTATTTTTTTTTATTTTTTTTATTCCTTTTTTTTGCAAAAGTACTAATGGCGCACTCACATGCGGTGCGCCATTACTAGTTCAAACTAGTAATGGCGCACCCTGGCAGAGTGCGCCATTAGTATGTTTTTTTTGCAGAACTACTAATGGCGCACCACCAGGGGGTGCGCCATTAGTAACCTGGATTACTAATGGCGCATTTGTTGCTGGTGCGCCATTAGTAAGTGGGCAGCAACAAGATATTTTGGACAGCCTCTCCTCCCACACTCACTTTGTCCCCACTTCATTCTCTCCACCGCCTTCTCCTTGTCTCGGGTGCCTCCTCTTTTTCACCTCATTCCCACCATAGATTCATTCAAATTAAGTGGTTAAGTTACCTTGTTTTGCTAGGTAAGTAAGGGGGGAAGCTATATTTATGTTGTTCTCCCTACAACAATGTGCACATGCACTTTTTATGGCCTAGCTAGATCTATGTATGTTCGTGGTGTTGCATATGTTTGTGGTGTTGCATATGTGTTTGTGTTTGGAGGTGTACCGGTATTTGAAATGCGATAGTTGCCAATATTTTGCCGGAATGTTGATTCATTTCCGTTTCGGCGAGAATTTTGGCATTAAGCATTCTTTTTGGTCCTATTTTTAGGGAAAGTCATGCCAAATTTTTTCTTGGTTCTAAAATATCGTTTTGCTCTACCCCGCAGGCGACCATGGTCCGCACGATGACCGAAGGCATCGTGAATAG
>NC_041383.1:33197869-33200327 GCF_002162155.2 Triticum dicoccoides
GATTAACATTTTTTTTACCATTCTTATTTTCAGATCCAAAATTATAGGAATTTTTTACCGTTCTTAATCCAAAATTTTAGGAATTCCACGCGCTATCTTTTCAGCCCCTCACGTATACTACTATTTTTGTCGAAAGGTCCTCATATTTTCATTTTCATCTTTTCATATCCTTACCCCTACCAACTTTTTGGTGATTACAGTCTTTTTGCCCCTCACGAGTTCAACTGATTTTACAAAAAGTCCTTATAGTTCTCATTTCCATTTTTTCAGATCCAAATTTTAGGATTTCACGCCCCATTTTTTTCAGCTGCTCACCTATACTACTACTTTTATTGAAAGGTCCTCATAATTTTTTATTCAGCTATCTGAGGATGCACGACGCTCATTTCTATTCAGGTCTCCTCCTTCTGGACGGTTCATACATTTTTCTTTTCTTTTCGAAACGACAAGATTCATGCATTCATTAAGAAAAGAGTTGCTTGGTTAATTAGACCATATATATACAATATAGTGCCTCACTTTATGGAGATGCCACTTTGATGACTCTACCATGGTTGCCTCCAGCGTGCGTGAGCAGAGCATGAACTATAATCTCCCAACAGTTCAAAACATGACTAGGAAAATAAATGATTGCTATAACAAGCACATCCATGTACTGACTTCTCCGTCGCAAGGTTCAGAGTGGACATCCTTGTACTGACCTCTCCGTCGTAAGGTTCAGAGGAGAGACATAGAGATCCTTCTATTGGTTGGGCTCGGGGCTGCATCATTATTCATAGCTCCCCGAGTCACCATAGAAGTTGCATCCACCGACCACTCAATCTTGCCCGGGGGCTACTTCAGCGTACACAATACCTGCGCGACTTTGTGTGTCAACATAGGCTAACAACCACCACATGTCTTTCATTTGCGTTTGCGACCTCATGCGCAAGCCAGACTCAAACGGGGGCTCCCTACGTCACAAAATCAGAGCTCACGGCATGGTTGATCGGGGGTCATTGTCAAGGCAAAAGTGGACGACGCTCCATACTAAACAAAATAAAAATAAAACAAATGCATTCACAAAAGCAAAAACACATACACTATATCAGGCAACCTCTCAAGAGTCATTTACATCTTCCACAAACCGCCTTGAGATTGTTTGCTATTCGCAGGTGCTAGCGACGTACTCAGCCGCTCCAGCGACCTCCTCAAAGTTGCTCTTTATCTCGCGCTCGCCAGGGTCTCCCGGACGAGGGGACCGAGCGCCATCGTGGAATAGCGGGTTCTCATGCTGGCCAACACCTAGCGGGCTCCTTCATAAGCATCAGACACTTGCTAGTCCAGCAAATGGACAGGAGCTCGCTACAACAATTCCACCGCGCCTTCAAGATCGCCCCAGAGGTCAGGGGGCAAATCCTAAACGCGGCTCGTTGCGTCTGTTTCTTCGATTTTCACAAACCGGCGCACACCTGTGCGGCATGCTGGGTCGGCCCGCCTTGCATTTTTTCCATTCAAATCCGAAGCAAAAAAAGGGTGTGCACATGGGGATTCAAACTCATTATCTTCTTTTATTTTTTCACTAGGTCGCGAGAGCTTTAGAACCCATATAATTTTTTATTTTTAAACAAGGACCTTTTTTTTCTTCAAAACCGGTGAACTTATTTTCGAAAATTCACGAACTTTTTCAAGATTCATGGACTATTTTCAAATTCGGTGAACTTTTTTCAAGTTTCTTAACTTTTCTTACAAAATCGATTGATTTTTTTTCAATTTTGTGAACCTTTTATGTAATTTGACAAAAAAAATCACTGAATTTTATGAAAGTTTCTTCAAATTCGGTAAACCTCTTTAAAATTCTATGTACTTATCTACAAATCAGTAAACTTTTTTTTAAATTAATGAACTTTTTTTCAAATTCATGAACTATTTTTGAAAATTTGAACTATTTTCAAAATTGGTGACTTTTCCAAATTTGATCAACTTTTTTCAAATTTGATCAACTTTTTTCAAATTTGATCAACTTTTTTCAAATTTGATGATTTTTTCAAATTCCATGAACTTCGTTCAGAATCACTGATTTTTTTGTAATCCATGAATTTTTTCGAAAGGTTCAAATAAATAAAAAATCATAGCTGTACAATACTCGATACATGTGCAATAAATTGTACGGCTATAAATGTTCTTAATTAATTCGCCATTCAATTGGTCACTAGCATGTTATTAGGTCAGGTGGTGTGACGGCATGAGTTCGATCCACGAATAGAAGCACTTCATTAAAGTTTTGCTCGGCCGGCCCTGTAACATCGCCGTCGGGCGCCATTGAGCCGAACCGGTGCTCTCGGTTAGGAGCTCCCGACCTCATGAACATTATTGAGTAACAATAAAGTGTGTTTAGACTCAAAAAAATAAAAAAGGTTAGGAGATCCCAGAGGTCAGGGTCGTCCCACCACCACAGTGTCTCGACGGCCTTGCCAAG
>NC_041383.1:33203262-33218409 GCF_002162155.2 Triticum dicoccoides
AAGCTGAGACACCTCACAGATGCTAGCCAGTGGAGAGCATTAAATGCTGAATTTGAATTTTTCGCAAATGATACAAGGAACATCGTGCTTGGCGCTAGTAGTGATGGCATGAATCCATTTGGCAACCAGAACACCAATCATAGCACATGGCCCGTGTTTGTATTGATGTACAACCTCCCCCCTAGTTATGCACGAAGGAAAAATACATACACATGACTATGCTTATTCAAGGGCCGAGACAACCGGGAAATGATATAAATCTGTATCTCGGGTTACTGAAAGAGGAGTTACAGACCTTATGGACAACGCCGGCCAAGACATGGGATGCAAGCAAAGGAGAGTATTTCTACATGAGAGCGTGCTGATCACGACGGTGTAGGACTATCTCGGTTACGGCTATCTCTCCAGCCAGGTGTGCCATGGATATTGCGGATGCACGAGGTTCATGGATGATACAACTTCTCTGCAGCTATCGAAAGACGGCGGGTCTTCGAAAATCGTGTACATGGGGCATCGAAGATGGCTCGAGAAGGATGACCCATGGAGAAAGCATGGAGATCTATTCAATGGTAAGGCTGAGCATCGAGGTCCTCCACGTAAGTGTAGCGGTGCAGAAATATATGAGTTATTGAAGAACTGGGAAGAGTGCCCCTCGCTGGGTGATGTCTACTACACAACCTTCTCCTTGTAGACGTTGTTGGGCCTGCAAGTGCACAGGTTTGTAGGACAGTAGCAAATTTCCCTCAAGTGGATGACCTAAGGTTTATCAATCCGCGGGAGGCGTAGGATGAAGATGGTCTCTCTCAAACAACCCTGCAACCAAATAACAAAAAGTCTCTTGTGTCCCCAACACACCCAATACAATGGTAAATTGTATAGGTGCACTAGTTCGGCAAAGAGATGGTGATTCAAGTGCAATATGGATGGTAGATAAAGGTTTTTGTAAACTGAAAATATAAAAACAGCAAGGTAACAAGTGGTAAAAGTGAGCGTAAATGGTATTGCAATGATAGGAAACAAGGCCTAGGGTTCATACTTTCACTAGTGCAAGTTCTCTCAACAATAATAACATAGATAGATCATATAACAATCCCTCAACATGCAACAAAGAGTCACTCCAAAGCCACTAATAGCGGAGAACAAACGTAGAGATTATGGTAGGGTACGAAACCACCACAAAGCTATTCTTTTGGATCGATCTATAAAAGAGTTCGTACTAGAATAACACCTTAAGATACAAATCAACCAAAACCCTAATGTCACCTAGATACTCCATTGTCACCTCAAGTATCCGTGGGCATGATTATACGATATGCATCACACAATCTCAGATTTATCCAACCAATATACAAGTACTTCAAAGAGTGCCCCAAAGTTTCTACCGGAGAGGCAAGAACGTGTGCCAACCCCTATGCATAGGTTCCCAATGTCACGAAACCCGCAAGTTGATCACCAAGACATACATCAAGTGTTCTCATAAAAGACTCAATCCGATAAGATAACTTTAAAGGGGAAACTCAATTCATCACAAGAGAGTAGAGGGGGAGAAACATCATAAGATCCAACTACAATAGCAAAGCTCGGGATAAATCAAGATCGTGCCATAGATGGAACACGAGAGAGAACATGAGAGAGAGAGAGAGATCAAACACATAGCTACTAGTACATACCCTCAGCCCCGAGGGAGAACTACTCCCTCCTCGTCATGGAGAGCACTGGGATGATGAAGATGGCCACCGGAGATGATCTAATCTCTGTTCTAGAAGTTTTAGGGTACATAGGTATATATGGGTGAAAGGAGTACGTCGGTGGAGCTACGGGGGCCCCACGAGGCAGGGGGGCACTCCCAGGGGGGAGGGTCGCGCCCCCACCCTCGTGGGCAGCCCGAGAATCCCCTGACGTGCACTCCAAGCCCAACAGATTGGTTTCCTTCCAAAATTAACTTCTCCAGTTGATTTCGTTCCGTTTTGACTCCGTCTGATATTCCTTTTCCTCGAAATACTAAAATAGGCATAAAACAACAAATCTGGGCCGGGCCTCCGGTTAATAGGTTAGTCCCAAAAATAATATAAAAGTGTATAATAAAGCCCATAATCATTAAAAACACATAGTAATATAGCATGAATGCTTCATAAATTATAGATACGTTGGAGACGTATCACTGGGAAAGACGAAGAAAAAGGCGCCGGAGCCCCTGCTGAAGATATGGAAGACGAGATCTGTTTTCTGGGACTTGGAATACTGGCCCATACTCGACACGCCTCATAGCCTTGATTAAATGCATATCACAAAAAATATCCTTGAGAGTTTGCTTGGAACATTGATGAACATGCTGGAGAGGACCAAGGACGGGCCGAAGGCAAGAAAAGACTTGGAATTTTTGAAAATCAGGAAAGATCTCCAAATGCCCAGTAAAAGGTCGTCAGAGGAGACCGAGACGGAGACGAAGACGGAAGATAGGGGCAAAAAAGTAAACAAGAAGGAAGAACAATATTGCCCCCCCCCCTCTTGCTTCACCTTAGATCCGAAGGAGGTTGATCAATTTTCAAGTGCCTTGCCGGAATCAAAGTTAGTTCCGGATACCGTGGGAAGATAAGCAGATATCTGGACACCAAGAAAAAAAGGTTCAGTGGGATGAAGTCTCACGACTGTCATGTGATGATGATGCAGTTACTCCTGGTTGCACTTAGAGGGATTATGGAGACAATGTGCGTGAGACACTTACTGACCTATGCTGCTTTTTTGATGCTATCTCTCGAAAGTCGATCAGTGTGAAGCAACTCCATAGGCTACAGGAAGAGATCACTGTCATACTGAATGAGCTAGAGATGTACTTCCGCCCGCCAGGGGCGAGCCCACGTTAGCCCAGCAAGTAGCACAGGACACCGGGTGAAAATCTCTCTTACCTTATAAATATAGAACCCACGTACAATGGGACACCCCTAAATTTCCTACAAGGACACCCATACATCCAGGCTCCATCCAACATAGCGCAAGTGCAGCCCAGTGCCCCAGGCCCTAGCCTAGGTTGAAAGTCACGGAGGCCCAGTCCAGCCTTTCCAGGGATGCGAGCAGTACATCGATCGATCGATACTGCCTTCGGCCGGCCCTTCTCCTCGCCTGTTCATCTGCTCGACTGCGCTTCGTGCCCTTCCTATTTCGCCTCTATACTCGCCACCTATCGGCAGATCGCGGCAAGTCGCCGAATCAATGAAGAAAAGAAGGCATAGGTACCCTGCATTAGACCCCCAATTTGATGTGCCTCAGCCTCAGCCTCTATTTATAAATCTTGATCTAATTATTGCTTTGTTTCCCTAACCCTAGGGAATTAGGGGTACTGGATAGTACTAGAGATTTTGACTGTATTGAGTAATTGGACTATTTGAGATAATTGTGCAACCAGTGGAGACGGCTGGAAGCACCGGCACCATGTCAAGTATGTTTTATATGAAAAGTATTAATATTATGTATGTACACATGATTCATAGTTCTTTTCTTTCATGCAAATTTTAATTATCTGAATAAATTACAAATTTCAGGAGAGTCTCAGTTCATGGAAAGGTTTCTAAAAAAGAGGAGAACCTCGGTGAAAGATGAAAATGTTGGTCCGTCACACGAAAATAATGATGCCTCCACACATGAACCTAGTTCTGCTAATACTACAAGAAATTCCTTTGAAATTGAAGAGCTCAATTGGGAAGAAGAAATTCAATTTGATCCAGGTAAAAGGAGAAGCATAGATGAGTACCATCCAAATCAGAGAGATATGGTAAGAAGGAAGTATTTGGCCAATGGCCCTTCTCAACCTCGTACTGCTGATTTTGAAGTGACAGAAATATGTGGTAAAGAAAGAAGGTTTGTTCGGGAATGGTTTGATGAGTTTGAGAGCTGGCTTGAGTATAGTGAGTCCAAACGAAAAGCATATTGTTTTTCTTGTTTCTTGTTTAGACCGCGCAAGAAGAAAGAAGCTGGATATGATGCATTTGTTGCAAATGGTTGGTCAAGTTGGAATAAGAAATATAGATTAAGGGAGCATGTAGGAGACATCAATAGTGCTCACAACCAAGCAAAAAAAGATTGTGATGCTTTGCTGAAACAAAAGCAACACATTTATGTTGCTCTAAACAACCAAAGTAACGCCGAGAGGAATTCTTATTGTACTCGAATAAATGCCTCAATTGATGTTACTAGAGTGTTACTGAAGCAACGGTTGCCTTTCCGTGGCCACGATGAGTCTGACGAGTCTCTCAATAAAGGCACTTTCAAGGAATTTCATGCTTATACAGCAGAGCAGAATCCAGAGGTAAGAAAAGTTGTGGCCCATAATGTTGGGGAACGTAGTAATTTCAAAAATTTCCTACGCAGACGCAAGATCATGGTGATGCATAGCAACGAGAGGGGAGAGTGTTGTCTATGTACCCTCATAGACCGAAGCGGAAGCGTTGACGCAACGTAGAGGAAGTAGTCGTACGTCTTCCCGATCCGACCGATCCAAGCACCGTTACTTCGGTGCCTCCGAGTTCTTAACACACGTACAACTCGATGACGTTCCCCGGGCTCCGATCCAGCAAAGCTTCGGGGAGGAGTTCCGTCAGCACGACGGTGTGGTGACGATCTTGATGTACTACTGACGCAGGGCTTCTCCTAAGCACCGCAACGATATGACCGAGGTGGAATATGGTGGAGGGGGGCACCGCACACGGCTAAGGAACGATCACGAAGATCAACTTGTGTGTCTATGGGGTGCCCCTGCCCCCGTATATAAAGGAGTGGAGGAGGGGGAGGGCCGGCCCTCTCTATGGCGCGCCCTAGGGGAGTCCTACTCCCACCGGGAGTAGGATTCCCCTTTTCCTAGTAGAACTAGGAACCCTTCCATGTAGTAGGAGTAGGAGAGAAGGAAAGGGAAGAGAGAAGGAGAAGGAAGGAAGGGGGCGCCCCCCCTCCCTAGTCCAATTCGGACTAGTCCAAGGAGAGGGGTGCGGCCACCCTTTTGGCCCTTTCTCTCCTTTCCCGTATGGCCCAATGAGGCCCAATACGAATTCCCGTAACTCTCCGGTACTCCGAAAAATACCCGAATCACTCGGAACCTTTCCGAACTCCGAATATAGTCGTCCAATATATCGACCTTTACGTCTTGACCATTTCGAGACTCCTCGTCATGTCCCCGATCTCATCCGGCACTCCGAACTCCTTCGGTACATCAAAACTCATAAACTCATAATATAACTGTCATCGAAACCTTAAGTGTGCGGACCCTACGGTTCGAGAACAATGTAGACATGACCGAGACACGTCTCCGGTCAATAACCAATAGCGGAACCTAGATGCTCATATTGGCTCCCACATATTCTACGAAGATCTTTATCGGTCAGACCGCATAACAACATACGTTGTTCCCTTTGTCATCGGTATGTTACTTGCCCGAGATTCGATCGTCGGTATCCAATACCTAGTTCAATCTCGTTACCGGCAAGTCTCTTTACTCGTTCCGTAATACATCATCTCGCAACTAACTCATTAGTTGCAGTGCTGATACGTCCAAAACGTATCTATAATTTCTGCTTGCTCCATGCCTCTTTTGGGTGATATTGCTATGATATTTATACACTTCCATACACTTTTGATCATATTTGGACTAACCTATTAACTCAGTGCACCCCAGTGCCAGTTTCTGTTTTCTGCTGTTTTTGTATTTCAGGTTTTCCCATCACGTAAACTGCCAGAAAAATCCCGGAAAAATTATATAAAAAATCAGCGTTCCGGAAGCTTCCACACGGCCGAAGTAGGGCCGGAGGGGGGCCACCAGGGCTCCAGGCGCCCTGGTGGCGCGGCCCCCCTCCTGGCCGCGCCGCGGGGGCGCCTGGGCCCCCCAGGCCTCCGCTGATGCCCCCCTTTGGCATATATTTAACACGCGTCCCGAAACCCTCGAGGACGGAACCCTTTTTCACGATCTCATCTCTGTTCCGCCGCCGCCGCGCTTCCAAGATCGGGAGCACCAGGAGAACTCTTCCCGGCACCCTGCCGGAGGGGAGGATCACCACCATGAGCCTCTTCACCACCATGGACGCCTCCCGGATGAGTTATGAGTAGTTTCATCCGGGGCCGAGGGCTTGTACGTGTAGCTATGTGGTTATCTCTCTCTCACATGATGTGATCTTCGTTGTGATCATAGGCTATGTTAATCTAGGGTGATCCCATGATATTTCCCCTTCCTCTATGTATTGGATTGATGTACTCACTTGTCTTTATCTAGTATAATCCCCGAGACCAAGGTGACAGCGGTCTATTGGACATGGATTAGAAAAATATTTTCATGAGTGATTTCCTCTCTTGTGTGTTGATTGAAGATTGAGAGTCTCTTGGTGCTTGTCTTTGACTATCCTTTAGATATGTTGTGGTGATTGTGGGACTCTCTTTGGATGGCCGCGGTGACATTGGGAAATCCTTAGATTGAGAACTACGAACTTTGAGGTGTGCTTTTGTAGCCCTACATAATTCTCGTCCTCTCTTGACCACGAAGGAATGACCTCCGGGTGCGTCTCCATTGCATGTTTTATGGGAAATATCATGTGATTCGGTTATGTTAATGTTGTTGGGAGTTGCCACTAGTGAAAGTATGATCCCTAGGCCTTGTTTCCACCATTGCAATACTATTTGTGCTCACGTTTACCACTTGTTTGCTTGCTGCACTTTTTATTACAGATTTATATTACTTTGCTTTGCCACTCCTATCATCCATATTTTACCATCTCTTCGCCGAACTAGTGCACCTATACAACTCCTAGTTGTATTAGGTGTGTTGGGGACACAAGAGACTTCTTGTATCTTAGTTGCAGGGTTGCTTGAGAGAGACCATCTTCAACCTCTACTTCCCTGAGTTCGATAAACCTTAGGTCATCCACTTGAGGGAAATTGCTGTTGTCCTACAAACCTCTGCGCTTGGAGGCCCAACATAGTCTACAAGAGTAGAAGCGTGTGTAGACATTAAGCTATTTCTGGCGCCGTTGCCGGGGAAGTGAGTGCTTGAAGGTATATCTTTAGATCTTGCAATTAAATCTTTTGTTTCTTGTTTTTATTTCACTAGTTATGCTTATGGACAACCTTGCTATTGGATCGTTGCTTGCGGGAAGACGCCCCACACCTGTGGTGGTTGCTCCTCCCCCTACTGAAATTGTGCCCTATAAAATACCAGCTGGTATTATCGATTATGTTTTGGCTATAGTTATACAGGAGACAGACATCCCGGTGAACACTTGCTATATCTGTCACAATTATGTTCATTATTTAAGCTTGCAGGTGTATCAAGGGAGTTTGTCATGAGGAAATTATTTGCCTTGTCCCTGAAAGGAAAAGCATTGGAATGGTATAGGCTACTAGATGACTCTCACCTGCTGGATTAGGAAGAGATCCAGTCTCTCTTTTACTCCAAGTTTTATCCTCTTCATGAAGTCCATGAGAATAGGAATTATGTTTATAATTTCTATCCTCATGACGGAGAGAGCATAGCTCATACTTGGAGGAGACTGAAAACGTTAATGCTAAAATGTCCTAACCATGGGCTCCCCAAAGATATGATTATTACTAATTTCTATGCGAGGCTTTCTCGACAGGATAAAGATTTGCTCGACGCTTCCTCTATGGGTTCTTTCACAAACGAAAAGATTGATGCTAAATGGGAACTCCTTGAAAGAATTCAACGCAACACTGAAGATTGGGAGATCGACAAAGGTAAAGAGTCAGGTATAGTTTATGAGTATGATTGCATTAAGTCCTTTGTTGAAACTACAAGTTTTAATAAGTTTAGTGCTAAGTTTGGGCTTAATTCTCAACTCCTTGTTGATTTCCTCAAATCTTTTGCTTCACATCTTAATATGCCTAAGGAGGATTGGAACAAGCATCATAAACCTTTTAAAGAGATTTGCAAAGAAAATGAAATTGTTCATGATGATTGCAACATGCATGATCCAATTCCTAAAAATGAAGTTTTATATAAGCATGTTAATTTTTGTGGAGTGGATAGACCTTGTGAAAGGCCTACGATCGAAGAAGAGAAGTATTGTAAGCAACATAAGCATGAAAGAACAATCACTTGGGTTAGAGATTTAAATGAAATTGCTAGAGAATTGTGTGACCTTTATCCTTTTACTTATGAACTTTGCCGTATAGAGGGTCACTTTAATTTTCAATGCATGAACTTTCAAAACATAACTGTTAACCAGTTGTGTGATAACATGATCACCTCTGATCTTTATGATGAGCTTATGTTATTTTTGATGTGTGAAGAGTTAACAAGAAAGACTTCTTGGCTAGATGTTAATGCCATAGGAATAAAAAACACTTTGCAAAATTGCCATCTCTATTGTGTTGTTAATTGCCATGAAAATGATTACATAAGTAAGATTAGAAAGGAGGGAACTTTACCAAAGTATAAAAATGTCTCTTATATTTCTGCTAATAAAAAGGAGAGTTTCTCCCAAGTTTCCCCTATTGTTTCTAGTGTTAAACCAGGATATGTGGAGAAGCTTCATCTCCAACCACTCCCTCCTAAGAAGAAGAAAAAGAAGAGGAGGAGGAAGAGGAGCAAGAAGGAAGAAGAATGGGTATCAACCTGGCCTGAGCATATTCCTCCCATCAACTTTTATCCTAACGGTTGTAAGTTTAAAGAAGAAGGTGAAGTTTATTGCCTTAATTATCATCTTGATGATACGTCCGTAGGTACTATTGAAGATGATTTTGATTATGATATGCATGTTACTTATTGTGATTGGGAAAATGATGATAATGCTACTTATGATCTTGAAAATCTTTTTGGTACCAACTCTGAGAGTGATGATATGGGAAGCTCTAAGCTTGGGGATGATAGGATTGCAAATCCTTTACCCACTAGTGATGTGATAATTGATAATTCTTTTGCTAGTAAGAATAAAGACAACATGTTTACAAATATAGTTGCTAGCAATGATAATGTTCTTCTCTACCATGATGATGTTATAACTCCAATCTATAGTGATTATAAAGGTACCTATGACACAAGGAGAAATTATCCTTATGAAACTTGTTATAATCATGGAGGGAATTACTCCCTTGTTGAACACCATCTTCCTAATACACAATTAATCTATAGTGTTCAAGTTGTTTATGATAGTCCTACTCCCACTATTACCAATGAGAAAGATTATGCTTATGTGGAGAGTAAGAGTACCTTTTTGCATATGGATCATGGTAACAATGCTTTATGTGATGCTTATATTGTTGAGTTTATTCGTGATCCCACTGAAAATTATTATGAGAAGGGAACATATGCTTATAGATATTTCAATAATATTAAGTTCCCTCTCTTTATGTTGAAGGTTTTGAAGCTGCACTTGTTTTGTCTTCCTATGCTTATTGCTTTGTGCTTCAATGAATTATTCTATTGCAATATTCCTATGCATAGGAAGCATGTTAGGCTTAAATGTGTTTGGTATTTGCTTCTTGATCCTCTCTTTTGTTCTTCAACTCTTATTCCTACAAGAGCATCATTAAAGTCTTATGCCTAGCTTAAAGGCATAAAAGAAAGCGCTTTTGGGAGGCAGCCCACATGAATAAAATTTTATTTTGCTTTTGTTGTGTCTTGATGTTGTTACTACAGTAGCATCATCATTGTATCTTTACTTTTCAACTTTGTGCCAAGTGTAGCCTCTGATTGCAAGAAAGTTCAAAAGTTGTGACGTGCTGTCCAGGAAACAGATTCTGTCCTTGGATAGAAAAATTCGTATAAAATCACCAGATCATCTTTTTGGTCTGAATTTTTTCGACAGCGTGCTCTATACAATTGTGTTTCGGGCGTCTGTTCTGAGTTTTTTTATTAGAGTTGCAGAAGTGCCCCGAAAAAAATCATTTACTACCTGCTGTTCTGTTTTTCACAGATTCTGTCCTGTTTTGCCTTTCCTTCATTTTGCAAACCTTGAGCTTGCTTTTTCTTTGCAAAAACCTTTTGGCAATCTTGAGAAACAGTAGACCTTCAAGAATATCCTTATTTCCAGCAAGGAACAATTATTTTATTAAGGGTACTAACCTGGCTAATCAGATTATGATGAGTTATGTATGAAGGGAGTTTTCAAGTGTGCGAGGGAAGATGATAAAAAGATTCAGGAGTGTCAAACGCTCAAGCTTGGGGATGCCCCCATGCACCCCGAAGAAATATTCAAGAAGACTCAAGTGTCTAAGCTTGGGGATGCCCCCGTGCATCCCCTTCTCCATCAACATTATCAGTTCGTCTTTCGTTCCACTATATTTTTATCACTTCATGTGTTATGTGCTATGCTTGGAGCGTCTTGCTTTTAGTTTCCTTTTTAGTTTTCCTTAGCTTTTCATAACGAGTCGGAACTCAGCTTTCTTTTTGTGGGAGAGAAACACGCTCCACTTCAACCTAGAACATAACATAGAATTTTCATGTCTATCTTTGCTGTGTGTGTTCTTTGTCTTCCAATAGCTACTATCATGTTTAGCTCTTAGTCTTCATGATTATCTTTTTAAAGTGCTTTTGTTTAGTTGGTTGCTTGAACTCTCTTTAGTTATCATGCTTATCTTATTAAGAGAGTTTTCTTCTGTTGCATTGGTTGATATGTCTATGATAAAAATGCTACGTGCATAATGGTGCTTAGTAGTTCATGTTTTCTTATGGTTAGTCTCAAATAGCTGGGGGGTTCCCAATGTGTTATTGGAGTACCAACATGATTTGTTTGCCTATGATGTGGTATGGTTTAGTAATATCTTCCTTCAAGAATTTATTTTGATTGACTTGGCGTATGCTCACGCATATTTAAGACTGTAAAGAAAGTCTGTCAAGCCTTGATGATCTTTTGTTTCTGAGTAGCGATATAACTACCATGCCTGAATCAATGTTGCTTTGTCGCTCTGCATGATTATGACCGTCATTGCTCTCTTAGTTGGTCGCTCCCAGTCTTTTGCTAACCTTCGTCTGTGCTAAGCGGACTGACTGCTTGTGCATCCAAAATCTTTTAAACCAGTTATGCCATATGAGTCCACCATACCTTCCTATACATGGTATTTACCTGCCATTCCTAACGAAGACTTTCATGTACCATCTCGAAATTATTCAAAAAAGCATTTCTCTTTTGTGCCTCTGTTTTAGCTCATGAGGAAGTAGTAGTTAATTCATGATCTTTTTAAGTTGGACAAGCTTCACCCCGGGATTGCATGTCTAATGTGCAAACCCATAATATGAGAAGGAACTGGCATAGAGTGCGCCCGGCTCATTAAAAAATAATATAAACAAACAAACCCTCCTTCACGCTTTGTTCATGAGAAATCAGAAAACTTTGGCAGTGATAAACAAAGGAGATTAAGAGGATGTGATCGTCCTCATTCGGGAGCCGTTCCTCGAAACTTGTCCATCTCAAGAAGTGATTGAGTTGTCTGCTAGCA
Source organism: Triticum dicoccoides (assembly GCF_002162155.2). Lineage (NCBI taxonomy): Eukaryota > Viridiplantae > Streptophyta > Magnoliopsida > Poales > Poaceae > Triticum > Triticum dicoccoides. The sequence continues at coordinate 33,214,693 of NC_041383.1, forward strand.
TTCGTTGACGAAACATGCATATTCAAAAATAATAATTATTATTACCTCTGTTTTTAAAACCAAGAGCTCTGGTACATGCTTTGTCTTTGTTTCCGACTACGGGTTTTCAACCTTGCCAACAAAAGCCACGGTTCGAGTCTCCACCTTCTTTTAAAGCATCAACTACTGAGAGCATGATTGTCATTCTGAGTGTAATGTGCATTGTCCCAAAGTAGCATTGTCTTTTGCATGATTATGATATCGTTTATTCTGAAATTATTGTATCTAGTCATCACTTAAACCTTGGAGGTGCCCCTGTATTTATGTTTTGCTTCACTAAAGGGGGCAAGCGAGATACCACTTTATCATATTTGCACACCATGCTCATTACAAATCTATTTGATGTTTTAGTATCATATTGTAAAACTTTCAGTTCTTTGTGATTTTCCCATGAGGCAACTTAATTACTACAGATTCATTGTCTCAGTAAGCTTTTGTCATGTGACTATGAAAAGTCCTTATATGGTTAATAGCATGTCACCACAGAAATTATGCTTGTTATCATTTACCTACTCGAGGACGAGCAGGAATTAAGCTTGGGGATGTTGATACGTCCAAAACGTATCTATAATTTCTGCTTGCTCCATGCCTCTTTTGGGTGATACTGCTATGATATTTATACACTTCCATACACTTTTGATCATATTTGGACTAACCTATTAACTCAGTGCACCCCAGTGCCAGTTTCTGTTTTCTGCTGTTTTTGTATTTCAGGTTTTCCCATCACGTAAACTGCCAGAAAAATCCCGGAAAAATTATATAAAAAATCAGCGTTCCGGAAGCTTCCACACGGCCGAAGTAGGGCCGGAGGGGGGCCACCAGGGCTCTAGGCGCCCTGGTGGCGAGGCCCCCCTCCTGGCCGCGCCGGGGGGGGGGTGCCTGGGCCCCCCAGGCCTCCGCTGATGCCCCCCTTTGGCATATATTTAACACGCGTCCCGAAACCCTCGAGGACGGAACCCTTTTTCGCGATCTCATCTCTGTTCCGCCGCCGCCGCGCTTCCAAGATTGGGAGCACCAGGAGAACTCTTCCCGGCACCCTGCCGGAGGGGAGGATCACCACCGGGAACCTCTTCACCACCATGGACGCCTCCCGGATGAGTTGTGAGTAGTTTCCTCCGGGGCCGAGGGCTCGTACGTGTAGCTATGTGGTTAGCTCTCTCTCCCATGATGTGATCTTCGTTGTGATCATAGGCTATGTTAATCTAGAGTGATCCCATGATATTTCCCCTTCCTCTATATATTGGATTGATGTACTCACTTCTCTTTATCTAGTATAATCCCCGAGACCAAGGTGACAGCGGTCTATGGGACATGGATTAGAAAAATATTTTCATGAGTGATTTCCTCTCTTGTGTGTTGATTGAAGATTGAGAGTCTCTTGGTGCTTGTCTTTGACTATCCTTTAGATATGTTCTGGTGATTGTGGGACTCTCTTTGGATGGCCGCGGTGACATTGGGAAATCCTTAGATTGAGAACTACGAACTTTGAGGTGTGCTTTTGTAGCCCTACATAATTCTCGTCCTCTCTTGACCACGAAGGAATGACCTCCGGGTGTGTCTCCATTGCATGTTTTATGGGAAATATCATGTGATTCGATTATGTTAATGTTGTTGGGAGTTGCCACTAGTGAAAGTATGATCCCTAGGCCTTCTTTCCACCATTGCAATACCATTTGTGCTCACGTTTACCACTTGTTTGCTTGCTGCACTTTTTTATCACAGATTTATATTACTTTGCTTTGCCACTCCTATCATCCATATTTTACCATCTCTTCGCCGAACTAGTGCACCTATACAACTCCTAGTTGTATTAGGTGTGTTGGGGACACAAGAGACTTCTTGTATCTTAGTTGCAGGGTTGCTTGAGAGAGACCATCTTCAACCTCTACTTCCCTGAGTTCGATAAACCTTAGGTCATCCACTTGAGGGAAATTGCTGCTGTCCTACAAACCTCTGCGCTTGGAGGCCCAACATAGTCTACAAGTGTAGAAGCGTGTGTAGACATCAAATGCTTGGTGTTCCTCCGGCAAACGGGAGTTGCATAATCTCATAGTCATAGGAACATGTATAAGTCATGAAGAAAGCAATAGCAACATACTAAACGATCGGGTGCTATGCTAATGAAATGGGTCATGTCAATCAGATCATTCATCTAATGATGTGATCCCATTAATCAAATAACAACTCTTTTGTTCATGGTCAGGAAACATAACCATCTTTGATTAATGAGCTAGTCAAGTAGAGGCATACTAGTGACACTCTGTTTTGTCTATGTATTCACACATGTATTATGTTTCCGGTTAATACAATTCTAGCATGAATAATAAACATTTATCATGAAATAAGGAAATAAATAATAACTTTATTATTGCCTCTAGGGCATATTTCCTTCGGTCTCCCACTTGCACTAGAGTCAATAATCTAGTTCACATCGCCATGTGATTTAACAGCAATAGTTCACATCACCATGTGATTAACACCCATAGTTCACATCTATATGTGATCAACACCCAAAGGGTTTACTAGAGTCAGTAATCTTGTTCACATCGCTATGTGATTAACACCCAAAGAGTACTAAGGTGTGGTCATGTTTTGCTTGTGAGAGAATCTTAGTCAAAGGGTCTGTCAAATTCAGATCCATATGTATTTTGCAAATATCTATGTCAATAATGCTCCGCACAGAGCTACTCTAGCTAATTGCTCCCACTTTCAATATGTATCTAGATCGAGACTTAGAGTCATCCAGATCTGTGTCAAAGCTTGCATCGACGTAATTTTTTACGACGAACCTTTTTGTCACGTCCATAATCGAGAAACATATCCTTATTCCACTAAGGATAATTCTGACCATTGTCCAGTGATCTACTCCTAGATCACTATTGTACTCCCTTGCCAAAATCAGTGTAGGGTATACAACAGATCTGGTACACAGCATGGCATACTTTATAGAACCTATGGCTGAGGCATAGGGAATGACTTTCATTCCCTTTCTATCTTCTGCCGTGGTCGGGTTTTGAGTCTTACTCAATTTCACACCTTGTAACACAGGCAAGAACTCTTTCTTTGACTGTTCTATTTTGAACTACTTCAAAATCTTGCCAAGGTATGTACTCATTGAAAAAACTTATCAAGCGTCTTGAACTATCTCTATAGATCTTGATGCTCAATATGTAAGCAGCTTCTCCGAGGTCTTTCTTTGAAAAACTCCTTTCAAATACTCCTTTATGCTTTGCAGAATAATTCTACATTATCTCCGATCAACAATATGTCATTCACATATACTTATCAGAAATGTTGTAGTGCTCCCACTCACTTTCTTGTAAATACAGGCTTCATCACAAGTCTGTATAAAACTATATGCTTTGATCAACTTATCAAAGCGTATATTCCAACTCCGAGATGCTTGTACCAGTCCATAGATGGATCGCTGGAGCTTGCATATTTTGTTAGCACCTTTAGGATTGACAAAACCTTCTGGTTGCATCATATACAACTCTTCTTTAATAACTCCATTAGGGAATGCAGTTTTGTTTATCCATTTGCCAGATTTCATAAAATGCGGCAATTGCTAACATGATTCGGACAGACTTAAGCATAGATACGAGTGAGAAACTCTCATCGTAGTCAACACCTTGAACTTGTCGAAAACCTTTTGCGACAATTCTAGCTTTGTAGATA
>NC_041383.1:33218577-33236934 GCF_002162155.2 Triticum dicoccoides
TGAAGATCCATTTATTTTCTATGTCTTGCCGATCATCGGGCAAATCCATCAAAGTCCATACTTTGTTTTCATACATGGATCATATCTCAGATTTCATGGCCTCAAACCATTTCGTGGAATCTGGGCTCATCATCGCTTCCTCATAGTTCGCAAGTTCATCATGGTCTAGTAACATGACTTCCAGAACAGGATTACCGTACCACTCTGGTGCTGATCTCACTCTGGTTTACCTACGAGATTCGGTAGTAACTTGATCTGAAGTTACATGATCATCATCATTAGCTTCCTCACTAATTGGTGTAGTAGTCACAAGAACAGATTTCTGTGATGAACTACTTTCCAATAAGGGAGAAGGTACAATTACCTTATCAAGTTTTCTACTTTCCTCCCACTCACTTCTTTCGGGAGAAACTCCTTCTCTGGAAAGGATCCATTCTCAGCAACGAATATCTTGCCTTCGGATCTGTGATAGAAGGTGTACCCAACTATCTTCTTTGGGTATCTTATGAAGACGCATTTCTCCGAATTTGGGTTCGAGCTTATCAGGATGAAACCTTTTTCACATAAGCATCGCAACTCCAAACTTTAAGAAACGACAGCTTAGGTTTAATGCTAAACCATAGTTCATACGGTGTCGTCTCAACGGATTTAGATGGTGCCCTATTTAATGTGAATGCAGCTGTCTCTAATGCATAACCCCAAAACGATAGTGGTTGATCGGTAAGAGACATCATAGATCGCACTATATCTAATAAAGTACGGCTATGACGTTCGTACACAGCATTACACTGTGGTGTTCCAGGTGGCGTGAGTAGTGAAACTATTTCACATTGTTTTAACTGAAGGCCAAACTCGTAACTCAAATATTTTACCTCTGCGATCATATCGTAGAAACTTTTATTTTTCTTGTTACGATGATTCTCCACTTCACTCTGAAATTCTTTGAACTTTTCAAACATTTCAGACTTATGTTTCGTCAAGTAGATATACCCATATCTGCTCAAATCATCTGTGAAGGTCAGAAAATAATGATACTTGTCGCGAGCCTTAATATTCATCGGACCACATACATCAGTATGTATGATTTCCAACAAATCTGTTGCTTGCTCCATTGTTCCGGAGAACGGCGTTTTAGTCATCTTGCCCATGAGGCATGGTTCGCAAGCATCAAGTGATTCATAATCAAGTGATTCCAAAATCCCATCAGCATGGGGTTTCTTCATATGCTTTACACCAATATGACCTAAACTGCAGTCCCACAAATAAGTTGCACTATCATTATTAACTTTGCATCTTTTGGTTTCAATATTATGAATATGTTTCACTATGATCGAGATCCAACAAACCATTTTCGTTGGTGTGTATGACCATAGAAGGTTTTATTCATGTAAACAGAACAACAATTGTTCTCTAACTTAAATGAATAACCATATTGCAATAAACATGATCAAATCATATTCATGCTCAACGCCAACACCAAATAACACTTATTTAGTTTCAACACTAATCCCGAAAGTACAGGGAGAGTGCGATGATGATCATATCAATCTTGGAACCACTTCCAATACACATCATCACTTCACCCTTAACTAGTCTCTGTTTATTCTGCAACTCCTATTTCGAGTTACTAATCTTAGCAACTGAACTAGTATCAAATACTAAGGGGTTGCTATAAACACTAGTAAAGTACACATCAATAACATGTATATCAAATATACTTATGTTCACTTTGCCATCCTTCTTATCCGCCAATCACTTGGGGTAGTTCCGCTTCCAGTGACCAGTCCCTTTGCAGTAGAAGCACTTAGTTTCAGGCTTAGGACCAGACTTGGGTTTCTTCACTTGAGCAGCAACTTGCTTGCCGTTCTTCTTGAAGTTCCCCTTCTTCCCTTGCCCTTTTCTTGAAACTAGTGGTCTTGTTAAACATCAACACTTGATGTTTTTCTTGATTTCTACCTTCGTCGATTTCAGCATCACGAAGAGCTTGGGAATTACTTTCGTCATCCCTTGCAGATTATAGTTCATCGTGAAGTTCTACTAACTTGGTGATGGTGACTAGAGAATTCTGTCAATCACTATCTTATCTGGAAGATTAACTCCCACTTGATTCAAGCGATTGTAGTACCCAGACAATCTGAGTACGTGCTCACTAGTTGAGCGAATCTCCTCCATATTTTAGCTATAGAACTTGTTGGAGACTTCATATCTCTCAACTCGGGTATTTGCTTGAAATATTAACTTCAATTCCTGGATCATCTGATATGGTCCATGACATTCAAAACGTCTTTGAAGTCCCGGTTCTAAACCGTAAAGCATGGCACACTGAACTATCGAGTAGTCATCAGCTTTGCTCTGGCCAAACGTTCATAACATCTGCATCTGCTCCTGCAATAGGTCTGTCACCTAGCGGTACATTAAGGACATAATTCTTCTGTGCAGCAATGAGGATAAACCTCAGATCACGAATCCAATCCGCATCATTGCTACTAACATCTTTCAAAACAATTTTCTCTAGGAACATATCAAAATTCAACGGAACAACAGCACGAGCCATCTATCTACAATCAACATAAACAAGCAAGATACTATCAGGGACTAAGTTCATGATAAATTTAAGTTCAATTAATCATATTACTTAAGAACTCCCACTTAGATAGACATCCCTCTAATCTTCTAAGTGATCACGTGATCCAAATCAAACTAAACCATAACCGATCACGTGAGATGGAGTAGTTTCAATGGTGAACATCATTATGTTGATCATATCTACTATATGATTCACGCTCGACCTCTCGGTCTCCGTGTTCCGAGGCCATATCTGTTATATGCTAGGCTCGTCAAGTTAAACCTGAGTATTCCGCGTGTGCAACTGTTTTGCACCCGTTGTATTTGAACGTAGAGCCTATCACAGCCGATCATCACGTGGTGTCTCAGCATGAAGAACTTTCGCAACGGTGCATACTCAGGGAGAACACTATTACTATGATAATTTAGTGAGAGATCATCTTATAATGCTACCGTCAATCAAAGCAAGATAAGATGCATAAAAAGATAAACATCACATGCAATCAATATAAGTGATATGATATGGCCATCATCATCTTGTGCTTGTGATCTCCATCTCCGCAACACCGTCATGATCACTATCGTCACCGGCGCGACACCTTGATCTCCATCGTAGTATCATTGTTGTTTCGCCAATCTTATGCTTCTACGACTATCGCTACCGCTTAGTGATAAAGTAAAGCATTACAGGGCGATTGCATTGCATACAATAAAGCGACAACCATATGGCTCCTGCCGGTTGCCGATAACTCGGTTACAAAACATGATCATCTCATACAATAAAATTTAGCGTCATGTCTTGACCATATCACATCACAACATGCCCTGCAAAAACAAGTTAGACGTCCTCTACTTTGTTTGTTGCAAATTTTATGTGGCTGCTACGGGCTTAAGCAAGAACCAATCTCACCTACGCATCAAAACCACAACGATAGTTTGTCAAATAGACTCCGTTTTAACCTTCGCAAGGACCGGGCGTAGCCATACTCGGTTCAACTAAAGTTGGAGAAACTGACACCCGCCAGCCACCTGTGTGCAAAGCATGGCGGTAGAACCAGTCTCGCGTAAGCGTACGCGTAATGTCGGTCCGGGCCGCTTCATCCAACAATACCGCCGAACCAAAGTATGACATGCTGGTAGGCAGTATGACTTGTATCGTCCACAACTCACTTGTGGTCTACTCATGCAAAACATCAAACCATAAAAACATAGGCTCGGATGCCACTGTTGGGGAACGTAGTAATTTCAAAAAATTTCCTACGCAGACGCAGATCATGGTGATGCATAGCAACGAGAGGGGAGAGTGTTGTCTACGTACCCTCGTAGACCGAACCGGAAGCATTGACGCAACGTAGAGGAAGTAGTCGTACGTCTTCCCGATCCGACCGATCCAAGCGCCGTTACTCCGGTGCCTCCGAGTTCTTAACACACATACAGCTCGATGACGTTCCCCGGGCTCCGATCCAGCAAAGCTTCGGGGAGGAGTTCCGTCAGCACGACGGCGTGGTGACGATCTTGATGTACTACCAACGCAGGGCTTCGCCTAAGCACCGCAACGATATGACCGAGGTGGAATATGGTGGAGGGGGGCACCGCACACGGCTAAGGAACGATCACGAAGATCAACTTGTGTGTCTATGGGGTGCCCCTGCCCCCGTATATAAAGGAGTGGAGTAGGGGGAGGGCCGGCCCTCTCTATGGCGCGCCCTAGGGGAGTCCTACTCCCACCGGGAGTAGGATTCCCCTTTTCCTAGTAGAACTAGGAACCCTTCCATGTAGTAGGAGTAGGAGAGAAGGAAAGGGAAGAGAGAAGGAGAAGGAAGGAAGGGGGCGCCCCCCTCCCTAGTCCAATTCGGACTAGTCCAAGGGGAGGGGTGCGGCCACCCTTTTGGCCCTTTCTCTCCTTTCCCGTATGGCCCAATGAGGCCCAATACGAATTCCCGTAACTCTCGGTACTCCGAAAAATACCCGAATCACTCGGAACCTTTCCGAACTCCGAATATAGTCGTCCGATATATCGATCTTTACGTCTCGACCATTTCGAGACTCCTCGTCATGTCCCCGATCTCATCCGGGACTCCGAACTCCTTCGGTACATCAAAACTCATAAACTCATAATATAACTGTCATCGAAACCTTAAGCGTGCGGACCCTACGGTTCGAGAACAATGTAGACATGACCGAGACACGTCTCCGGTCAATAACCAATAGCGGAACCTGGATGCTCATATTGGCTCCCACATATTCTACGAAGATCTTTATCGGTCAGACCGCATAACAACATACGTTGTTCCCTTTGTCATCGGTATGTTACTTGCCCGAGATTCGATCGTCGGTATCCAATACCTAGTTCAATCTCGTTACCGGCAAGTCTCTTTACTCGTTCCGTAATACATCATCTCGCAACTAACTCGTTAGTTGCAATGCTTGCAAGGCTTATGTGATGTGCATTACCGAGAGGGCCCAGAGATACCTCTCCGACAATCGGAGTGACAAATCCTAATCTCGAAATACGCCAACCCAACATCTACCTTTGGAGACACCTGTAGAGCTCCTTTATAATCACCCAGTTACGTTGTGACGTTTGGTAGCACACAAAGTGTTCCTCCGGCAAACGGGAGTTGCATAATCTCATAGTCATAGGAACATGTATAAGTCATGAAGAAAGCAATAGCAACATACTAAACGATCAGGTGCTAAGCTAATGAAATGGGTCATGTCAATCAGATCATTCATCTAATGATGTGATCCCATTAATCAAATAACAACTCTTTTGTTCATGGTCAGGAAACATAACCATCTTTGATTAATGAGCTAGTCAAGTAGAGGCATACTAGTGACACTCTGTTTTGTCTATGTATTCACACATGTATTATGTTTCTGGTTAATACAATTCTAGCATGAATAATAAACATTTATCATGAAATAAGGAAATAAATAATAACTTTATTATTGCCTCTAGGGCATATTTCCTTCACATAATGCTCCAGGTAATAATCAGTTAACTTCTTCAAAGATTCAGAAGGACATAGTTGAATGTTTTGCAAAGGAGATATTGCATTCTGTTCTTCGGGAAATTGGCAATGATGTATTTTCTTTGGTGGTTGATGAGTCAAGGGATGTGGCTGGTAAAGAGCAAATGGCGGTGGTGTTGCGGTATGTTGGTAAATGTGGAAGTGCCATAGAGACATTAGTTGGCCTTACTGATGTGAAGGAGACAACTTCCAAGTATCTCAAGTCTGCCATTGATGATTTATTTGCAGAATATAAGTTAAGTTTCAAGCAAGTTAGAGGGCAAGGATATGACGGTGCGAGCAATATGCGAGGTGAGTTTAATGGCTTGCAACCCTTAATCATGAGAGAGAATAGCACAACATATTATGTTCACCGTTTTGCACATCAGCTTCAGTTAGTTGTTGTGGCTGTTGTTCGGAAGCACAAATGCATCGGTAATTGTTTTGATATGATCTCAATCTTGCTGAATGTGGTCTCTTGATCTTCAAATAGAAAGGACTTGATTCGAGACAAATATAAAGAACAAGTGTGTGAAGCTTTAGGTTGTGGACTACTAAAAAGTGGTACAGGATTAAATCAAGAACTAGCTCTTCAAAGACCCAGAGACACTCGATGGAGTTCTCACTATAGAAATATTAAGAGTTTGATTGATATGTTCCCTACAGTTGTCAAAGTGCTAGAATATGTGGAAGAAGAAGACAGGGATGACACAAATAGAAGGCAGGCATGTGGTCTTCTTGTTTATTTCTAGTCTTTTGATTTTGTGTTCTACTTACAACTTATGTCAACTATATTGATAATCACAAACACATTATCATTGGCCCTACAACGCAAGAATCAGGACATTGTGAATGCCATAAATTGTGTGAATTCCACCAAAGCTTACTTGAATCTAAGGGGAAATGGATGGGAATCTATCCTACAAGAAGCATCTGTATTTTGTGACAAGCATGACATTTCCAAGTTGGAAATGGAAGACCAATATGTGAATCCAAAGAAGCCACGGCAAAAAATAGGTGTCACTAATAGGCATCTTTATGAAGTGGATTGTTTTAATGATGTTATTGATTGGCTACTTCAAGAACTTGATAATCTCTTCAATAAGAAAAATTCAGAACTACTTGTTTGCTCAACGGCTTTGAACCCAAATGAATCATTTCGTGATTTCAACTTAGAGCATTTGATGAGTCTAGCTAAACTTTATCCAAAAGGTTTCGATGATGGAGAACTGAGGGACCTTAGACATTGATGAAGACATGTACCTAGGGTAGGGGCATGGACCTGTCCTAAGTGCCCTACCCAAGGACATCCCTAGGAGAAGTCACCTTTCAATCGACTTGGAGGTATCCCACTCGACGGATTCAAGGCACTCGACCATGAAACTATCACTCGACCATGAAGCCAACCACTCGACTGCTAGGAGATCTAAAGTCACTTCGCACGCAAACGGTTGGTCATTTAGTAGCTTTTATGGTCATCATAGCACTTTATTAGGGGCGTTACCAGTAATGCCCAGCCTTAATGTACTTTAAACCCTGCATTACTGAGGGCTGGAGGGGCCTGGCGAACTCTATATAAGCCACCCCCTCCTCAGTGTCAGGGGTTCGCACCTCTGTTACTCATACGCACATAATTCAATCGACCGCCTCCGGGCACCGAGACGTAGGGCTGTTACTTCCTCCGAGAAGGGCATGAACTCGTAAACCTCGTGTGCTTACAACTCCTCCATAGCTAAGATCTAGTCTGTCCATTCATACCCCCCTACATTACTGTCAGAGTTAGAACCACGACAGTTGGCGCCCACCGTGGGGCTGGAGTCTTAGCGCCTAGTTGGAGAAGTTACAATTTTTCCGATCTCTTTGATCATGGTTTCGGGTGGAGTTTTGGTGGAGGGCCGCGAGATCCGTCTCGGCGCGCTCATGTTCATCGCCGACGACTCCGCTTGGCTTCAGGAAGCTCCACTCGACGTTGACGCGCTCCCCGTCCGTGGTGTCCTTCTGCGACAGCCGTCGACCCAGTATCGGTCGGTTCCTGTGGCGTCCTCCTGCTCTGTCTCTCGCCGGCGCAAGCGCTCCGGTCGGTCGAGGCTTCAGAGGTGGGTGAAGCATGCAGTGGCCCGCCAGTCGGCCACCCCACATGTCGCGGCGATCGAGCCCGATGAATCACTCTACGGCATGTTCGACCTGTCGACTGGCTCCGCAGAGACCGCGTTTGAATGCGACAGCAGTAACCCAGCGGCGGAGGTTTTGGTAATCGATGGACCACGCAGTCCTCCCGGTTTCCCCCGCACCGACGGAGGCGCAGGGGGAGCGACCCGTCGCATCCCCATGAGGAGTATCTCCCCGAGCCTCTCACATCGTTGCAGAGGGAGGAACTTCATCGCCGGAACATGGATGCACTTCACACTCCTATAGTTGGAGAAACCCCTGAGGCCCGTGCCTTGGAGGATGCGCGCTTAGCTAACTTGGCTGAGCGCACTCGACTGGAGAACCTCCAGCAAGCACTCAATGAGCGGGCGTGTCAACGGGTTCCAGACTCCAATCGACGTCATCTCTTTCCGCCCCCGCAGGTATATCGAACTCTGATTAAAAATTCGGCAGCTGCAGCCCGTATAGCAGAGTCAATTCAGCCCTCCCAGTCAGAGGCTGGCGGAGGCTTGTTGCAAATCAGAGCGTTGCTCCGGGCAGCAGGAGACCAGAATTCCGCTGTTTCCCAGTCGCGGAACAGGATCCATAGCCGATCCGTTGCAGCAGACACAGTCCAGTTGGCTCACAGCCCAAGATCGCCCCGAGGCGAGAGGGACGTGGAGACCAGCGTGATCAGCACAGAAGGAATGAGCAGTATGATCACCGATTCGATCGTGACGATCAACGTCGAGTACCCACCCCTCCCCCGAGGAGTGGATCGTATGTGCCTCGACAACAAGATGACAGACACCCTCATAGTGTTGGGCGGAGGACTCCTGTTGACCCTAGAGAACCAGGCTTTGATGCGAGATCTATTCTCGTTCAGGGTTTGGTCGACAGGAACAGGGCTCACCGAGAAGGTCACGGCAGGGATGCACCCACCAGTAGCAGAGTACATGTCTCAGGGCCAGAGTGTTTCAGTCGAGCCATCAGAGCCGCTGTGATTCCTCCCAACTTCAGGTTGGCGACAGGAGTTAGTAAGTTCACTTGTGAGTCCAAGCCCGATACTTGGCTCGAAGACTACCGAGTGGTTGTCCAGATTGGCGGTGGCAATCATGAGGTGGCCATGAAGCACCTACCCCTTATGTTAGAGGGCTCGGCCAGAGCGTGGCTAAATCAGTTAGCACCCAGCAGCATTTACACTTGGGAGGATCTCTCCCGAGTGTTTGTCACAACATTTGAGGGAACATGCAAGCGGCCTGCAGGTCTCACGGAACTGGGGTCTTGCGTGTAGAAACCGAATGAAACTCTAAGGGATTACATCCATAGGTGGATTATATTGCATCACACCGTTGAAAATGTGCCAGATCATCAAGCAGTTTGTGCCTTTAAAGAAGGCATTAAGAACAGAGAATTGAATATGAAGTTCGGTCGAACCGCAGAAATGTCTCTGAATCAGATGATGGAGATCGCCACCAAATACGCTAATGGTGAAGATGAGGAGCGACTCCGGAGTGGCAAGCATAAGTCAGTCGCCCAGGAAACCGGAGGAAATTCCAGTCGGAAACAGAAGCGGAAAGTCGAGCCAGCTGCTCCTGGAGAGGCCCTGGCCATAACCCAAGGAAAGTTTAAGGGAAAACCCAAAGGACCTTGGAACCCCAAGAAAGTTAAAGACCAAGATGGAAATGATGTTTTGGATCTGCCGTGTCACATCCACACCAAGAAAGATGAAGAGGGTAATCTCATTTACCCAAAGCATACCACTCGACAGTGTCGGCTCCTAATCCAGCAATTCCAGGGCAAACAGTCCAAAGATAAAGAGAAGGAGTCAGATAAAGTTGAGGACAAGGAAGATAGTGATGGATACCCCCAGGTCAATTCCACCTTGATGATTTTTGCTGATGTTGAAATCAAAAGTCGACTGAAAGTTATCAACTGTGAAGTGAATATGGTTGCTCAGGCGACACCCAGTTATCTGAAGTGGTCTCAGACTGTCATCACATTCGACCAGTCTGATCACCCTACGCATATTGCCACCCGTGGGAGGCAAGCTTTGGTGGTCGACCCAGTTGTCGAAGACACTCGACTGACCAAGGTCCTGATGGATGGTGGTAGTGGTTTGAACATACTGTATGTAGAGACATTGAAAGGGATGGGCATTCCGATGTCCAGACTCAGCACCAGCAACATGAGTTTCCATGGGGTCATCCCTGGGAAGAAAGCCGAGTCACTCGGCCAAATTGCTCTTGATGTGGTTTTCGGTGATTCCAAGAATTACCGCAAGGAAAAGTTAACATTCGAAGTTGTGGATTTCCAGAGTGCTTATCACGCTATTTTAGGCAGGCCAGCTTATGCACACTTCATGGCTCGACCATGTTATGTGTATCTCAAATTGAAGATTCCCGGTCCCAAAGGTGTGATCACTATTACGGGAAATCGGAAGAAGGCAGAAGAGTGTTTTCAGAAAGGCTCAAAGATTGCTGATTCTCAGATGGCAGTGGTCGAGCTGCAAGATTATCAGAATACTGCAGATCCGAGTGAGTTGTTGCGAGCCAAGAAGCCTGCTTCAGAATCAGCTTTTCAGTCGTCCGGTGAAACGAAGCCAGGTCACATTCACCCGACCGATCCCAATGCTGCTCCGACTCATATTTCAACGACACTCGACTCCAAATAGGAAGAAGCGCTCATCCAGTTCCTCTGTGACAACTGGGACATCTTCGCATGGAAACCTTCTGACATGCCTGGAGTTCCCAGGGGGCTGGCTGAGCACCGTCTACGAGTCAACCCAAAAGCTAAACCTGTCAAAGAACATCTTCGATGGTACGCCATCCAGAAGAGAAAGGCCATTGGTGAGGAGGTGGCTCGGCTCCTAGCAGCGGAGTTTATCCGAGAGATTTACCACTCTGAGTGGCTCGCCAATGTTGTCATGGTCCCAAAAAAGGACAAGTCACTTCGCATGTGCATTGACTTTAAGCATGTCAATCGGTCCTGCCCGAAAGATCATTTTCCTCTCCCCCGCATCGACCAGATAGTCGACTCGACTGCAGGATGCGAGCGTTTGTCTTTTCTAGACGCCTATTCTGGGTACCATCAGATCCGTCTGTATGGGCCCGACGAGATCAAAACAGATTTCATCACTCCATTCGGGTGCTTCTGTTATGTCACCATGCCATTCGGCCTCAAGAATGCCGGAGCCACGTTCATGAGGATGATTCAGAAATGTTTGCTCACTCAAATCAGTCGGAATGTGGAAACATACATGGATGATATTGTGGTCAAGTCACGGAAGGGTTCCGACCTGCTGACTGACCTTGCTGAAACCTTTGCCAATCTCAGGAGGTATGATATCAAGCTCAACCCATCAAAATGCACATTCAGAGTTCCAGGTGGAAAGTTACTTGGTTTTCTCGTTTCCAAACGGGGAATCGACGCCAATCCAGAAAAGGTTGGAACTATACTCCGGGTGAAGCGTGCTGTGCGTGTGCACGATGTCCAGAAACTTACAGGTTGCTTGGCCGCTTTAAGTCGATTCATCTCTCGCCTCGGTGAAAAGGCATTGCCTCTTTACCGACTGATGAAGAAGTTAAACAAGTTCGAGTGGACTCCAGAAGCTGATGCAGCGTTTGCAGATCTCAAAGCCCTGCTCTCCACCTAGCCGGTGGTTGCTGCCCCAATCAGCAAAGAGCCTTTGCTGCTTTACATTGCAACCACATGACAAGTTGTCAGTACAGTACTTACGGTCGAGCGGGAAGAAGAAGGAAAGGCCTTCAAAGTTCAACGTCCAGTATATTAT
This sequence comes from Triticum dicoccoides, assembly GCF_002162155.2. Classification (NCBI taxonomy): domain Eukaryota; kingdom Viridiplantae; phylum Streptophyta; class Magnoliopsida; order Poales; family Poaceae; genus Triticum; species Triticum dicoccoides. The sequence goes on from NC_041383.1 coordinate 33,230,077, forward strand.
GTTTCTGAAGTTTTGACTCCATCAAAGCAAAGATATCCTCATTACCAGAAGCTTGTATATGGGATTTATATGACCACGAATAAGGTTGCACATTACTTCTCTGATCATTCCATTACAGTCATCAGCAATGCCCCACTTTTAGAGATTTTGCACAACAGAGATGCAACTGGTCGAGTGGCAAAATGGGCGATTGAACTTCTTCCCCTAGATATCAAGTTTGAGGCAAAGAAAGCTATCAAGTCCCAAGCAATTGCAGATTTCGTCGCCGAGTGGATTGAACAGTGAAGGAAATATGCCCTAGAGGCAATAATAAAGTTATTATTTATTTCCTTATATATCAAGATAAATGTTTATTATTCATGCTAGAATTGTATTAACCGGAAACATAATACATGTGTGGATATATAGACAAACAGAGTGTCACTAATATGCCTCTACTTGACTAGCTTGTTAATCAAAGATGGTTAAGTTTCCTAACCATAGACAAGGAGTTGTTATTTGATTAACAAGGTCACATCATTAGTTGAATGATCTGATTGATATGACCCATTCCATTAGCTTAGCACCCGATCGTTTAGTATGTTGCTATTGCTTTCTTCATGACTTATACATGTTCCTATGACTATGAGATTATGCAACTCCCGTTTACCGTAGGAACACTTTGTGTGCCACCAAACGTCGCAACGTAACTGGGTGATTATAAAGGTGCACTACAGGTGTCTCCGAAAGTATTTGTTGGGTTGGCGTATTTCGAGATTAGGATTTGTCTCTCCGAATGTCGGAGAGGTATCTCAGGGCCTTCTCATTAATGCACATCACATAAGCCTTGCAAGCATTGCAACTAATAAGTTAGTTGCAAGATGATGTATTACAGAACGAGTCAAGAGACTTGCCGGTAACGAGATTGAACTAGGTATTGGATACCGACGATCGAATCTCGGGCAAGTGACATATCGATGACAAAGGGAACACGTATATTGTTATGCGGTCTGACCGATAAAGATCTTCATAGAATGTGTAGGAGCCAATATGGGCATCCAGGTCCCGCTGTTGGTTATTGACCCGAGATTTGTCTCAGTCATGTCTACACTGTTCTCGAACCGTAGGGTCCGCACGCTTAAAGTTTATGCATTTTGATGTACCGAAGTTAGTTCGGAGTCCCGGATGTGATCATGGACATGACGAGGAGTCTCAAAATGGTCAAGACATAAAGATCGATATATTGGAAGCCTATACTTGGACATCGGAATGGTTCCGGGTGAAATCGGCATTTTACCGGAGTACCGGGGGGTTACCGGAACCCCCCGGGGGGTTAATGGGCCACTATGGGCCTTAAGGGAGAAGGGAGAAAAGGGGAAGGAAGGGGCCGCGCGCCCCTCCCCCTCCTAGTCCGAATAGGACAAGGGAAGGGGGGCGGCGCCCCCCCTTTCCTTTTCCCCCTCCTCCTCTTTCCCCCCTTCTCCTACTCCGAATAGGAAAAAGAGGGAGTCCTACTCCCGGTGGGAGTAGGACTCCCCCCTGGAGCGCCAAACCCTGGCCGGCTGCCCCTCCCCTGGCTCCTTTATATACGGGGGCAAGGGGGCACCCTAGAACACACAAGTTGATCATTGAGATCGTTCCTTAGCCGTGTGCGGTGCCCCCCTCCACCATATTCCACCTCGGTCATATCGTTGCAGTGTTTAGGCGAAGCCCTGCGACGGTAGAACATCATCATCATCATCACGCCGTCGTGCTGACGAAACTCGTCCCCGAAGCTTTGCTGGATCGGAGCCCGGGGAACGTCATCGAGTTGTACGTGTGTCAAGAACTCGGAGGCGCCGGAGTAACGGCGCTTGGATCCGTCGGATCGGGAAGACGTACGACTACTTCCTCTATGTTGCGTCAACGCTTCCGCTTCGGTCTACGAGGGTACGTAGACAACACTCTCCCCTCTCGTTGCTATGCATCACCATGATCTTGCGTGTGCGTAGGAATTTTTTTGAAATTACTATGTTCCCCAACAGTGGCATCCGAGCCTAGGTTTTATGGTTTGATGTTCTGCACGAGTAGAACACAAGTGAGTTGTGGACGATACAAGTCATACTGCCTACCAGCATGTCATACTTTGGTTCGGCGGTATTGTTGGATGAAGCGGCCCGGACCGACATTACGCGTACGCTTACGCGAGACTGGTTCTACCGCCGTGCTTTGCACACATGTGGCTGGCGGGTGTCAGTTTCTCCAACTTTAGTTGAACCGAGTATGGCTACGCCCGGTCTTTGCGAAGGTTAAAACGGAGTCTATGTGACAAACTATCGTTGTGGTTTTGATGCGTAGGTGAGATTGGTTCTTGCTTAAGCCCGTAGCAGCCACGTAACACTTGCAACAAACAAAGTAGAGGACGTCTAACTTGTTTTTGCAGGGCATGTTGTGATGTGATATGGTCAAGACATGATGCTAAACTTTATTGTATTAGATGATCATGTTTTGTAACCGAGTTATCGGCAACCGGCAGGAGCCATACGGTTGTCGCTTTATTGTATGCAATGCAATCGCCCTGTAATGCTTTACTTTATCACTAAGCGGTAGCGATAGTCGTAGAAGCATAAGATTGGTGAGACGACAACGATGCTACGATGGAGATCAAGGTGTCGCGCCGGTGACGATGGTGATCATGAAGGTGCTGCGGAGATGGAGATCACAAGCACAAGATGATGATGACCATATGATATCACTTATATTGATTGCATGTGATGTTTATCTTTTTATGCATCTTATCTTGCTTTGATTTGCGGTAGCATTATAAGATGATCTCTCACTAAATTATCAAGAAGTGTTCTCCCCGAGTATGCACCGTTGCCAAAGTTCGTCATGCCCAGACACCACGTGATGATCAGGTGTGATAAGCTCTACGTCCATCTACAACGGGTGCAAGCCAGTTTTTGCACACGCAGAATACTCGGGTTATACTTGACGAGCCTAGCATATGCAGATATGGCCTCGGAACACGGAGACCGAAAGGTCGAGCGTGAATCATATAGTAGATATGATCAACATAATGATGTTCACCATTGAGAACTAATCCATTTCACGTGATGATCGGTTATGGTTTAGTTTGATTTGGATCACGTGATCACTTAGAAGATTAGAGGGATGTCTATCTAAGTGGGAGTTCTTAAGTAATATGATTAATTGAACTTAAATTTATCATGAACTTAGTCCCTGATAGTATCTTGCTTGTTTATGTTGATTGTAGATAGATGGCTCGTGCTGTTGTTCCGTTGAATTTTAATGCGTTCCTTGAGAAAGCAAAGTTGAAAGATGATGGTAGCAATTACACGGACTGGGTCCGTAACTTGAGGATTATCCTCATTGCTGCATAGAAGAATTACGTCCTGGAAGCACCGCTGGGTGCCAGGCCTGCTGCAGGAGCAACGCCATATGTTATGAACGTCTGGCAGAGCAAAGCTGATGACTACTCGATAGTTCAGTGTGCCATGCTTTACGGCTTAGAACCGGGACTTCAACGATGTTTTGAACACCATGGAGCATATGAGATGTTCCAGGAGTTGAAGTTAATATTCCAACAGAATGCCCGGATTGAGAGATATGAAGTCTCCAATAAGTTCTATAGCTGCAAGAGGGAGGAGAATGGTTCTGTCAGTGAGCATATACTCCAAATGTCTGGGTATTATAATCACTTGATTCAACTGGGAGTTAATCTTCCGGATGATTGTGTCATTGACAGAATTCTCCAATCACTTCCACCAAGCTACAAAGGCTTCGTGATGAACTATAATATGCAAGGGATGGATAAAACAATGCCCGAGCTCTTCGCAATGCTAAAGGCTGCGGAGGTAGAAATCAAGAAGGAGCATCAAGTGTTGATGGTCAATAAGACCACTAGTTTCAAGAAAAAGGGCAAAGGGAAGAAGAAGGGGAACTTCAAGAAGAACAGCAAACAAGTTGCTGCTCAAGCGAAGAAACCCAAGTCTGGACCTAAGCCTGAAACTGAGTGCTTCTACTGTAAGCAGACTGGTCACTAGAAGCGGAACTGCCCCAAGTATTTGGCGGACAAGAAGGATGGCAAGGTGAACAAAGGTATATGTGATATACATGTTATTGATGTGTACCTTACTAGAGCTCGCAGTAGCACCTGGGTATTTGATACTGGTTCTGTTGCTAATATTTGCAACTCAAAACAGGGACTACGGATTAAGCGAACACTGGCAAAGGACGAGGTGACGATGCGCGTGGGAAATGGTTCCAAAGTCGATGTGATCGCGGTCGGCACGCTACCTCTACATCTACCTTCGTGATTAGTATTAGACCTGAATAATTGTTATTTGGTGCTAGCGTTGAGCATGAACATTATATCTGGATCTTGTTTGATGCGAAACGGTTATTCATTTAAATCAGAGAATAATGGTTTTTCTATTTATATGAGTAATATCTTTTATGGTCATGCACCCTTGAAGAGTGGTCTATTTTTGATGAATCTCGAAAGTAGTGATACACATATTCATAATGTTGAAGCCAAAAGATGCAGAGTTGATAATGATAGTGCAACTTATTTGTGGCACTGCCGTTTAGGTCATATCGGTGTAAAGCGCATGAAGAAACTCCATACTGATGGACTTTTGGAGCCACTTGATTATGAATCACTTGGTACTTGCGAACCATGCCTCATGGGCAAGATGACTAAAACACCGTTCTCCGGTACTATGGAGAGAGCAACAGATTTGTTGGAAATCATACATACAGATGTATGTGGTCCGATAAATGTTGAGGCTCGTGGCGGATATTGTTATTTTCTCACCTTCACAGATGATTTAAGCAGATCAATACAAGAAATATGTCAACTTATGACCTTCTGTCAGTGACCCTCGAAGAATTGGTCATAAATTTATGACCATTTCAGACCAATTGGTCAAAGGCTGTTCGGGGGGCTCCAAACCCTAAACCATTGCGACCATTTTGGTCAGAAAGGTCGTAATTTCCTCACACGAAAAGGTCATAAAGCAAACAGCGCTAGTCCGCTGCCTTATTTCTAGTTGTTAACGACCAATATAGATGGTCATAGCCTTGTAAATTGTGGTGGGTTGCTATGACTAGGCGCCACCTCATCAGTTTTGCCTATGTGGCATGTCCATGTGGCAGTTTTTGCCCTAGGTTGTGAAGCAACCTATATTTCTGTCATTCCCAAAATTCCCAAAAAAATCTCATAAACTCTTTGGGTCATATCTTCGTCAAATATGTAAAAACCTTCCTTGCCTAGTTCAAAAATAATTCAAAAATATTCATTTTCCTATTCTGTTCAGAGTAACAGTTTGTGAAGGAAGTACCACTTTGGCATGTCCAAATAGTATCCATTTTCTACAGTGCTTTCCTATGCCCAAATAACCATCCTCCACCAAATGCCAGCTCAATCCATTCATTATTTTGAGCCGAGCTTCAACATTCGTATTTATGTCCAGTGTGGTGGTTTGCAAAGCAAGTACCAGCTAGGCTCCTCCTTTTGAGATGAAAATTTGTGAAGGCGGTCTTCTTAGTAACTGATCATCCTCAGCCAAAACTCACGCCCATTAGCCATGTACATTTCCTGTACCGCTAATCAAACACTTGGCTGCTAATTCATGTTTTAGCACCGATCGGTCTCCTCGTGAGAATCTTATGTTGTAATTTTCTTCCTAGCACCTACATGGGGAGTGCCCAACCCACTAGACATGTCTAGGCCACCCAGAACACATGGCAACGCCACGGTCACGCGGTGACCACGCGGCGGGCATGCGAGCTTACGCGCTCTAGAGTTGGGGCCCTCGGCCACCGCCCAAACCTCGTCGTATCGCCACCAAACCATGTATTTATGATTAAATAGGTACTTATGTAACTAGAAATGATTTTTGGAAAAAATAAATAGCAAACTATGAGGCAGCTGCAGTTCAAATTTGACCCGCTTCCAACTGAATCGGCGGGAATTTGTCTTTTTCACGAGAGGTGGATCAAAACTTTTTGCACCCAACCATTTTGTCAATTGAGCATTAAATATGTCCTATTATTTTAGAAAATTGATTTGGTCCAATTTTGCAACAATTATTTAGTAGTTCCTTCACAAAAAAACCTCCTTTTGGGCACTCGGAAAATGAAAAATGTTATTTCATCCAAAGAAAATGAAAACTTCCTTAGGCAACATTGTTTGCCATTCCAATATGCACCCTTGTGCACAATATTAGATCATTTGAACAAACTATGCCACGAATGTGGCCATAAGATTAGTCATTTGGCTTGAAAGCCATGAATCTTCAGAGATGATATCTCATTTCTGAGAACACTTTTTGAAAATAATTGCCGTATTGCTAGTTTGTTATTTTTCCTGGTAACTTGGCCACATATAATGACACAATGCGAAGGTTTCCCAATTATTTGATTTTTTTTGAATTTTTTATGCCCGTTTCAAAATGCGGTCAAAACGGCGGGAATGGCCGTTCCTAGCTAGTGGTTGAATCTTGGAAAAAATTTGATGTTTATCTTATTAAATAGATACTTATTTACCTAGAAATGATTTTTGGAAAAAATAAATAGCAAACTATGAGGAAGCTGCAGTTCAAATTTGACCCGCTTCCTACTGAATCGGCGGGAATTTGTCTTTTTCACGAGAGGTGGATCAAAACTTTTTGCACCCAACCATTTTGTCAATTGTGCATTAAATATGTCCTAGTATTTTAGAAAATTGATTTGGTCCAATTTTGCAACAATTATTTAGTAGTTCCTTCACAAAAAACCTCCTTTTGGGCACTCGGAAAATGAAAAATGGTTATTTCGTCCAAAGAAAATGAAAACTTCCTTAGGCAACATTGTTTTCCATTCCAATATGCACCC
>NC_041383.1:33239096-33242978 GCF_002162155.2 Triticum dicoccoides
GTTACAGTCTTGACACAGTAGCTCTTACTCTACCTGTGTGGCAATCATATTGTGTTTGAATGTAGCATAGTATCTGATTATGGTGTTTTTTTAGGTATTTATCTTCAAAAAAGGGATGTGTACAGTATTAGTATTTCCAGGAATCTGATTATGACACCCTGCTATCATGCCCCCCTAAAACACATGAATTTGTTTTACCTTTCCCCCTTCGTGGTTACTGGTTTTGGACTTAAGGACACACATGCGTTAGTCGTTAGTATTCACGTTTTATTTCTTTTTGCAGGATAGTTAGTATTCACTTTGCGGTTCTGCTTTATACCTGTGGTTAGTCTACTTACTGTTTCTGAACTTGAGGGCACACTTGTGTTGTGTGGTGGTATTTTACTTTTCTGTTTGGTTTTATACCTGTCCATGGTAGTTTAGCTCATATAGATGATCTTATAGTGAACAGCTTCAGTTGTTTGATGCATGTTGCTGCCGTTTATCGCTGCATCTATGTTCATTCAGTATTAGTAGCTCCTTGGATCTGTGCCCATGTACTGCATTTCTATATGGCAATGAGCTTACCCTCTGCTGTCATGTTTCCATGGCGCGTGCAAACTATGCAGTGCTGCTGTGGCTCCTGGTGGCGGTGAGCGTGAAGCTGGAGCGGCGCCACATCGAATTTGCATCACATATTTGTTATATATATCAGAACGATTAAGAATCTTAATATTTGACTGTTTTCAGTCATCTTGCAGTTTCTGGGACGAGCGGGAGCACGAAGTGCTTTGGCTGTTCGGCAACTCCGAGTGACCACGGTACAGGGCAGGTGCCATGGCGGCAGGTACCTGTGTGGTGAGAAGCAACCTCCGGTTGATCATCAAGAAAGGCAGCAAGCATGAGTATTACTATTTCTGTGACACTGATGCTCATTGTTGTTGTTGCCCTTTTTAGCTGAAACCCACAAATACAGTTAGAATTTGCCTTGAGATATCTATGTGTGAGTGCCAATACAACTTCTTCAAGGGAATTATCCGGGCCTAACTTATGTGGATGTAGATGCATATTACTACTACTCAATAACCTTCATCTAGTCACCGTTACTGTATGATTAATTCAGAACTAGGATTTTGTTTAAGTAGCTACTGAATCTGCTTGCTTTGTTATGGCAGACATACATGTCTTACAAATTCGTTATTGTTGTTTGAAGCTGAGCTAGGATATTGCAGTTCCAGCAAAAAATAGGGGATCCGCTCTTTTTGTTCTTCACTAATAAATTCTTGTTTGAATGCATATCCTGGGGGTGGTGAAGCTGGGATCCTTTCCTCCCCATAAAAATTATTGTTTATATACTTGAATAGTAGAGGTGTGGTGATCAAGTATATAAACACTCTTTTTGTTCTTCACTAATAAATTCTTGTTTGAATGCATATCCTGGGGGTGGTGAAGCTGGGAGCCTTTCCTCCCCATAAAAATACTTTGCTCTTCATCATGAGCAATGCCCTTATATAATTAGCTGATAGGAGTGTTTATATACTTGATCACCACACCTCTACTATTCTAGTTACTTTTGCTTTCTTCTCTGTAGTTGTCCAGGGCATAACAGTTTTATGTGTGGCTTGTTATTTTGTTACCAGCCTACTTTCTTGTGCTCCTGGTCGAGTCTTGTGGAGAAGCAGGGCGAATCGGGCATCATCTCACTTGTGCCTTTGTGGTAAGAATAGAACACCACTCTCGCTTGATGTGCATGTATTAGTACAACAAAGCATTCTTACATAGTGATTGTTAGCGACACAACAATTATCTTGCAACATAGCTTGCCAAATTGCTTGCTTGCTTACTATATAACCTGTACTGCTAAACATGTTGTCCTACTCCATGATGTTGTATCATTTGGTCAATTTTGCATTAAATTTGCAAATACTATATAACCAGCGCGGGATCAACATGATTTTTGTTTATGGAGGTGTTGCGTATTTGATCAGATTTCCTTACTTGCTTCAGGCATAAGAATAAGCTTATAAGAATAGAATATTGATACTCTGCGAGCTATGAGTAGAATGCTCTATTTTCGCGAGTCACCTTTCTTGTATGAATGAGTATCTTGTTTTGACTAGCTGGATAATAAAAGCATTGTACTAGTTGAATTTATGTTATCATTCTAAATAACTTATCTTTTTTTGAGTGGTCTCTTTATAATATATTGGCTCCAGTTTTCTAATTTTTCTTTGCTGATTCATGTAACAGGGTGACTGAGGTTGCATGTTGTTCATGACAAGATCAGGTGCCTAGTTTGTAATGCTATCAAAGGAGCTCCATCGTGAAGAATATATCACATTTGGTAGAGTAGGGGCTCCATCGTGTAGAGGTTGTAAAGTATAGTATTAGTTACTACAGTTGGTAGTTGGTAGTGCCCTGTGTGTTGGTAGTGCAGGACGGCCATTCTATTATGTTATTTGTAGAGCAGGAGCTCCAGATTCAGCCATTGTATTATGTGTTATTTGTAGAGTAGGAGCTCCATCTCGAATCTGGTTGTTATTTGAAGTATTATTATATGCGTTTTCTGTTTGTGCCAATTTAAATACTGCTTATTTATTTACTGCCAAATTGAAATATGAAGAATATGACCCTGACAGCCAGGACCCACTTACTAGAAGCTGACAACTTTGACCCACTTACCACAATTTTAAAACTGGGATAAAAAGGCCACGACCCAACAATAAAAAGGCTGCAATATTGGGCTTGGCCCATGAACACAACCAAAAATTGATAGAAAAAACACAAATATGCTGAATTGTTGGGCTCGGCCCATGTAGAAAATTGAATTGGACCGGGCTGAATCTTGTGCCACATCAGCTTGCCACGCTGGATGCCTACGTGGCCTGGGGGAGGTTGCTAGTGACCAAAAGGCCACAGTAGGAATATTTTGGTCGTAAACGTCTTTGACCATTCCAGAAGAAAGGTCGCTATAGTCAGTTTATGACCGCCAGCTTTTGACCTTCTTTTTTTGGTCACAAAAAGGTCGTAAATGGAAATTTGTGACCTTTCAGTGACCAATAGTGGTGGTCACAAGTTGACATATTTCTTGTAGTGGATATGGGTATATCTACTTAATGAAACACAAGTCTGAAACATTTGAAAAGTTCAAAGAATTTTAGAGTGAAGTTGAAAATCATCGTAACAAGAAAATAAAGTTTCTACGATCTGATCGTGGAGGAGAATATTTGAGTTACGAGTTTGGTCTACATTTGAAACAATGCGGAATAGTTTCGCAACTCACGCCACCCGGAACACCACAACGCAATGGTGTGTCCGAACGTCGTAACCGCACTTTACTTGATATGGTGCGATCTATGATGTCTCTTACTGATTTACCGCTATCGTTTTGGGGTTATGCTCTAGAGACGGCCGCATTCACGTTAAATAGGACACCATCGAAATCCGTTGAGACGACGCCTTATGAACTATGGTTTAGCAAGAAACCAAAGTTGTCATTTCTTAAAGTTTGGGGCTGTGATGCTTATGTGAAAAAGCTTCAACCTGATAAGCTCGAACCCAAATCGGAGAAATGTGTCTTCATAGGATACCCAAAGGAAACTGTTGGGTACACCTTCCACCACAGATCCGAAGGCAAGACATTTGTTCCTAAAAATGGATCCTTTCTAGAGAAGGAGTTTCTCTCGAAAGAAGTGAGTGGGAGGAAAGTAGAACTTGATGAGGTAACTGTACCTGCTCCCTTATTGGAAAGTAGTGCATTACAGAAATCTGTTTCTGTAACACCTACACCAATTAGTGAGGAAGCTAATGATATTGATCATGAAACTTCAGATCAAGTTACTACAGAACCTCGTAGATCAACCAGAGTAAGATCCGCACCAGAGTGGTACGGCAATCCTGTTC
>NC_041383.1:33243320-33243917 GCF_002162155.2 Triticum dicoccoides
GAGCTCGTCGTAAACGGTTACGTTGATGCAAGCTTTGACACTGATCCGGACGATTCTAAATCGCAAACCGGATACGTATTTACATTAAATGGTGGAGCTGTCAGTTGGTGCAGTTCTAAACAAAACATCGTGGCGGGATCTACATGTGAAGCGGAGTACATAGCTGCTTCAGAAGCAGCAAATGAAGGAGTCTGGATGAAGGAATTCATATCCGATCTAGGTGTCATACCTACACTACTAGGGAAAAGGCTATACACAGAATCTTAGCAGCAGCGAGGGCTAAAAACCCTCGCTACTGCTACTTACTAGCAGCGCAGGTTTTTAAACCTCGCTACTACTAAGTTGATAGCAGCAGCGCGGGTTTGTAACCCTCGCTACTACTAAGCGGCCTGTACCGTGCCCCCCGGGATATGCCATAGTAGTAGCGAGGGTTTTTAACCCTCGCTGCTGCTAAGTTCATAGCAGTAGCGCGGGTTTTAACCCTCGCTACTACTAACCCGCGCTACTGCTATCAACTTAGTAGTAGCGAGGGTCAAAAACCCGCGCTACTGCTAATCGTCTGTCATAGTAGTAGCGCGGGGTCTGGCCTATTTGGCA
>NC_041383.1:33244065-33253979 GCF_002162155.2 Triticum dicoccoides
CCCCCCCCCCCCGGTGGACCGCCTTTTCAGTTTTAAAAAAATTAAAAGAAAATGATAACAATGTCAAAAAAAATAAAAGAAAATAAGTTTCCCATGTGATATGTGGTCTAGTTGTTGGGAAAATTTACAAATATGAATTTCGACTTTATTTGCAAAAATTCTCTGAAAATTTGTAAAATGGCCATAACTTTTGCATACGAACTCGGATGAAAAAGTTTTTTATATGAAAAAGCATCTACTCGAAAAGTTACATCCGAATTTAATCGGGGGAACCCCGTTAAACGTTTTCTAAATCCTCAAAATCCTAACAGAAAAAAAGTTACGGGGCTTTTAAGATCTGGAGGCAAAAAATTCAAAAAAAATTATTATTTTTTAGTTTTTGTTAAATCTGGTCAAACTATGGTCAAACTAATTATTCAAGAATATTAGTGTTAATAAATAATTATTTTAGTTTTTTGAATTTTGGTCAAATCTGGTCAAACTATGGTCAAACTGTGGTCAAATCTGGTCAAACTGTGGTCAAACTGTGGTCAAACTAATTATTCAAGAAATATTAGTGTTACTAATTTTTTAGAACAATAGTTTCAAACTCAAACAGTGAAATGTGTGACTTCATGCTCAAGCTAAATTCCTGAGGTTAATAGGATTGACATCTCACTATTGTCAGGAAAACAACAAGTGCAGACTTGGAAACGAGGGAGAATAGAACCCGGAAGTTAAGCGTGCTCAGGCTGGAGTAGTGAGAGGATGGGTGACCGTCTGGGAAGTTAGATGATTTGGAAGGAATGATGAGGGGCGATTAGGGTGATTAGAGATTTGAGTTAAAATAATTCAAAATTTTGAAAATTTCGAAAAAAAAATCAAAAAAAAATTCCGAGATTACAGATTAGTAGTAGCGCGGGTTTAAACCCGCGCTACTGCTATACGTTAGCTGTAGCGCGGGTGGCACGCGCGCTACTGCTATAAGTTAGCTGTAGCGCCTTATTAGTAGCGCGGGTACCCGCGCTGCTGATAGGCCTAAAACCCGCGCTGCTGCTAGGCTTTTCCCTAGTAGTGCTAGTGCATCGGGTCCAATGAAAATCTTTTGTGACAATACTAGTGCAATGGCCTTGGCAAAGGAATCCAGATTTCACAAGAGAACCAAGCACATCAAGACACACTTCAATTCCATCCGGGATCTAGTCCAGGTGGGAGACATAGAGATTTGCAAGATACATACGGATCTGAATGTAGCAGACCCGTTGACTAAGCCTCTTCCACGAGCAAAACATGATCAGCACCAAGACTCCATGGGTGTTAGAATCATTACTTTGTAATCTAGATTATTGACTCTAGTGCAAGTGGGAGACTGAAGGAAATATGCCCTAGAGGCAATAATAAAGTTATTATTTATTTCCTTATATATCATGATAAATGTTTATTATTCATGCTAGAATAGTATTAACCGGAAACATAATACATGTGTGGATATATAGACAAACAGAGTGCCACTAGTATGCCTCTACTTGACTAGCTTGTTAATCAAAGATGGTTAAGTTTCCTAACCATAGACAAGGAGTTGTTATTTGATTAACAAGGTCACATCATTAGTTGAATGATCTGATTGATATGACCCATTCCATTAGCTTAGCACCCGATCGTTTAGTATGTTGCTATTGCTTTCTTCATGACTTATACATGTTCCTATGACTATGAGATTATGCAACTCCCGTTTACCGTAGGAACACTTTGTGTGCCACCAAACGTCACAACGTAACTGGGTGATTATAAAGGTGCACTACAGGTGTCTCCGAAAGTATTTTTTGGGTTGGCGTATTTCGAGATTAGGATTTGTCACTCCAAATGTCGGAGAGGTATCTCAGGGCCTTCTCGGTAATGCACATCACATAATCCTTGCAAGCATTGCAACTAATAAGTTAGTTGCAAGATGATGTATTACAGAACGAGTAAAGAGACTTGCCGGTAACGAGATTGAACTAGGTATTGGATACCGACGATCGAATCTCGGCCAAGTAACATACCGATGACAAAGGGAACATCGTATATTGTTATGCGGTCTGACCGATAAAGATCTTCGTAGAATGTGTAGGAGCCAATATGGGCATCCAGGTCCCGCTTAAAGTTACGATGACAGTTATTATGAGTTTATGCATTTTGATGTACCGAAGTTAGTTCGGAGTCCCGGATATGATCACAGACATGACGAGGAGTCTCGAAATGGTCGAGACATAAAGATCGATATATTGGAAGCCTATATTTGGATATCGGAATGGTTCCGGGTGAAATCGGCATTTTACTGGAGTACCGGGGGGTTACCGGAACCCCCCGGGGGGTTAATGGGCCACTATGGGCCTTAAGGGAGAAGGGAGAAAAGGGGAAGGAAGGTGTCGCGCGCCCCTCCCCCTCCTAGTCCGAATAGGACAAGGGAAGGGGGACGGCGCCCCCCCTTTCCTTTTCCCCCTCCTCCTCTTTCCCCCCCCCCTTCTCCTACTCCGAATAGGAAAAAGAGGGAGTCCTACTCCCGGTGGGAGTAGGACTCCTCCCTGGCGCGCCAAACCCTGGCCGGCCGCCCCTCCCCCTGTCTCCTTTATATACGGGGGCAAGGGGGCACCCTAGAACACACAAGTTGATCACTGAGATTGTTCCTTAGCCATGTGCAGTGCCCCCCTCCACCATATTCCACCTCGGTCATATCGTTGCAGTGTTTAGGCGAAGCCCTGCGACGGTAGAACATCATCATCGTCATCACGCCGTCGTGCTGGCGAAACACGTCCCCGAAGCTTTGCTGGATCGGAGCCCGGGGAACGTCATCGAGCTGTACGTGTGTCAAGAACTCGGAGGCGCCGGAGTAACGGCGCTTGGATCGGTCGGATCGGGAAGACGTACAACTACTTCCTCTACGTTGCGTCAACGCTTCCGCTTCGGTCTACGAGGGTACGTAGACAACACTCTCCCCTCTCGTTGCTATGGATAATCATGATCTTGCGTGTGCGTAGGAAATTTTTTCAAATTACTACGTTCCCCAACAAACAGCAACTTCCGACTCAAGTTCACTCGGAGCACTGGACCATGTTCTTCGATGGATCTAAGATGCTGAATGGTTCCAGTGCTGGGGTAGTATTAGTTTCCCCCCGAGGAGATAAGCTCAGATATGTTCTCCAGATTCACTTTGATTCCTCCAATAACGAAGCAGAATATGAAGCACTTTTGTATGGGTTTCGCATGGCCATTTCACTCGGCGTCCATCGCCTCATGGTCTATGGCGACTCAGATTTGGTGGTTAATCAGGTGATGAAGGAGTGGGACGTCAGAAGTCCAGCTATGACTGGTTATTGCAATGCAGTGAGAAATTTAGAGAAGAAATTCGAGGGGTTAGAGCTTCATCACATCCCCCGACTGAAAAATCAAGCAGCTGATGATTTGGCAAAGATAGGCTCCAAGAGAGAAGCTATTCCCAACAATGTGTTTTTGGAGCAGATCCACTCGCCGTCAGTCTAGGAAGATCCTTTTATAGATGAAGCCCCGCAGCCAAAGAGCGCCACGGATCCGACTGAAGTCGAAATTCCAGCAGTGGTCGACCTAACCATGGAAGTCTTGGCAATCACCCCCGACTGGACGATACCGTACATCGCGTATATCCTGAGGAAAGAACTCCCGGAGGACGAGGAAGAGGCTCGACAGATCGTCCATCGATCCAAGGCGTTTACAGTCATAAAGGGACAGTTGTATAGAGAAAGCGCGACTGGAGTCGGTCAGAAGTGTATAACACCAGAAGAAGGTCAGATAATCCTTGATGATATCCACTCGGGGACCTGTGGTCACCATGCGTCCTCTCGGACCATTGTGGCTAAAGCGTACCGAGCGGGATTCTACTGGCCAAGAGCAAATGAAATGGCAAAAGAGATAGTCGACAAGTGAGAAGGGTGCCAGTTCTACTCCAATATGTCGCACAAACCTGAATCAGCCCTGAAGACCATTCCACTCGTCTGGCCTTTCGCTGTTTGGGGACTGAATATGGTTGGACCATTGAGAACGGGCAGGAGCGGTTTCACACATGTGCTTGTGGCAGTCGACAAGTTCACCAAATGGATTGAAGCTAAGCCTATCAAGAATCTTGATGCTTGCACTGCCATCAGTTTCATCAAGGAGTTAACATTCAGATATGGAGTCCCGCATAGCATCATCACTGACAATGGATCAAACTTTGATTCAGACAAGGTCAGAGCTTTTTGCGCCTCTCAAGGCACACGAGTCGACTACGCGTCGGTCGCCCACCCCCAGTCGAACGGACAAGCGGAAAGGCAAATGGTCTGATTCTGAAAGGGCTGAAACCTCGGCTGATGCATGATCTCAAGCACACAGCAGGAGCATGGATCGACGAGCTTCCGTCAGTTCTTTGGGGATTGAGGACCACCCCGAATCGGTCGACTGGAAGAACCCCGTTCTTTCTGGTCTACGGAGCGGAAGCAGTCTTGCCGAGTGATCTGCTTCACAACGCACCCCGAGTCGAGCTCTACTCTGAAGAGGAAGTAGAACAAGCCCGACAGGATGCAGTCGACCTCTTGGAAGAAGAAAGAGAAATGGCTATGATACGATCAACCATTTATCAACAAGACTTGCGTCGATTCAATGCCAGAAATGTGAAGAGTCGAGCCTTCCAAGAAGGAGATTTGGTCCTCCGAGTGGATCAACAGAAACCACACAAGCTCGCTCCTACTTGGGAAGGCCCCTTCATCGTCACCAGAGTCCTCCACAATGGAGCATATCACCTTTACAATGTCGATCGCCAGATTGATGATCCTCGAGCTTGGAATGCGGAACTGCTCTGCCACTTTTACACTTGAATTCTCACTCGGATGAGATGTAATAACAGAAACTTCTGTAGTCTATTTTTCAAAGACAAGAGTGTTACAATTTTTCCAGTAATTGTTGTTGCTTTTGTTTGCTTGTGAAATCCCCCAGTGGGTGGCTTAGCTGCGAATCCGTTTCGCTGAAGTCTATAAGAAAAATCCTACCGAGTGGTGAGCCAGTCTCCCACTCGGGGGCTTAGCTGCGAACCCGTTTTGCCTAAGTATTTGAAAATCCTACCGAGTGATGAGCCAGCCTCCCACTCGGGGGCTTAGATGCAGTCCAGTACTCGCCTAAGTATTTGAAAATCCTACCGAGTGGTGAGCCAGCCTCCCACTCGGGGGCTTAGCTGCAGTCCAGTACTCGCCTAAGTATTTGAAAATCCTACCGAGTGGTGAGCCAGCCTCCCACTCGGGGGCTTAGCTGCAGTCCAGTACTCACCTAAGTATTTAAAATCCTACCGAGTGGAGAGCAAACCTCCCACTCAGAGGCTTAGCTGCAACCCAGTACTCGCCTAAGTGTTTAAAATCCTACCGAGTGGAGAGCAAACCTCCCACTCGGAGGCTTAGCTGCAGTCCAGTACTCGCCTAAGTGTTTAAAATCCTACCGAGTGGAGAGCAAACCTCCCACTCGGGGGCTTAGCTGCAGTCTTGTACTCGACTAAGTGTTTAAAATCCTACCGAGTGGAGAGCAAACCTCCCACTCGGAGGCTTAGCTGCAGTACAGTACTCGCCTAAGTGTTTAAAATCCTACCGAGTGGAGAGCAAACCTCCCACTCGGGGGCTTAGCTGTAGTCCAGTACTCGCCTAAGTGTTTAAAATCCTACCGAGTTGAGAGAAAACCTCCCACTCGGGGTGAAAGTGCAACTAATCCCCGGGTGGTTTTGGTAATTAATAACAACATATATATCATTGAACTAATAGTTACTTGAGAATCATTTCAGAGAGTTCAGTGATATGGGTATGGCAAGGACTAAAGAAGTGGACCCCCCAAAATGCTAAGGCAAGCATTGGCAAAAGCTCAAGACTCCATTTTTGGTTTAGTGATCCAAGATCACATTGAGTCCATAGGAAAAGCCAATACTAGTAAAAGGGGATGAGGTTATGATGATGATCTGGTTGCTCAAGTGCTTAGTGATACATCTCCTAAACTATCAGCAACTTTCACTGCCATATACACTCATAAGTAGTCTCGGTCCCACCGATATTCCAAACTCAGTCACACCGAGATGAACCACCTCAGCCATAAGCCAAACCCTAGTAAACTCGGATTTTCCGATTCTGAACTCGGTCTCACCGAAACATGAGTTGCCAAGCTTTTGTAACCTTCTGTCATCAAATCGGTGTCACCGAGATGATGAAGTCGGTCCCACCGAAATTGGCATGCTCTTGTCATTGCACGAATCGGACTAACCGAGATTGTATATTCGGTCCCACTGAAAATCCCAACGTTCACATTATTTGAAATATCGGTCTCACCGAGTTGTCCACTTCGGTCCCACCGAGATTGCTCAAATGTGTGTAACGGTTGGATTTTGTGTGGAGGCTATTTATACCCCTGCACCCCCTCTTCATTCGTGGAGAGAGCCATCAGAAAGAACTACCACTCCTACCTTACATTTCTGAGAAGAGAACTACCTACCCTTGTGTTGAGATCAAGTTGCTCCACTCCCACCATATGAAGCTTTATCTCTAGCCTTCCCAAGTTGCTTTCCACTCAATCCTTTCTTCCACCACAGCCAAATCAGTGAGGAGAGTTGAGTGTTGGGGAGATTATCATTTGAAGCACAAGAGCAAGGAGTTCATCATCATCTACAACATCTATTACCTTTTGGAGGGTGGTGCCTCCTAGATTGGTTAGGTGTCGCTTGGGAGCCTCCGTCGTCGAGATGTGGAGTTGAACCAAGAAGTTTGTAAGGGCAAGGAGATCGCCTACTTCGTGAAGATCTACCCCGAGTAAGGCTAGCCCTCTGTGGGCGTAGGACATGATGGAATAGACAAGGTTGCTTCTTCGTGGACCCTTCGTGGGTGGAGCCCTCCGTGGACTCTCGCAGCCGTTACCCTCCGTGGGTTGAAGTCTCCATCAACGTGGAAGTACGATAGCACCACCTATCGGAACCACGAGAAAAATCACCGCGTCTCCAAAATTGCGTTTGCTCTTCTCCACCTCTCTTTACTACATGTGCAATTTACTTTCCGCTGCCTATACTCTAGAATTGCATGTGTAGGGTGATGCTTGACTTGATCATAATTGTGAATCTGCCAAAAACTGTTCTTTGTCAAAAGGCAGAATTTTTATCTTGTCAAGTAGTCTAATCACCCCCCCTCTAGACATACTTTCGATCCTACAAGTGGTATCAGAGCTTTGGTCTCCATTGTATTGGTTTCCATTGCATTGGACTCCATAAGCTTGGTTTCACAACCTAGGAGAGTATGGCGTCTAGTGAGGGTAATTTTCGTAGAGGTCCTTACTTTGATGGTACAAATTTTGCTAGTTGGAAGCATAAAATGAAAATGCATATTCTTGGTCATAACCCAGCCGCATGGGGCATTATTTGTGTTGGTATGCAAGGTGAATTCTTCGAGGAAGGAAAAGTTCCGGATCGCGAAGCTACACCGGAAGAATTGCGGATGTTGCAAAACAATGCTCAAGCTTGTGACATTCTCTTCAATGCCTTGTGTCCCGAGGAGTTCAACAAAATCAGCCGTCTTGAGAATGCAAAAGAGATTTGGGATACTTTGGTTGAAATGCACGAAGGTACCGCGTCCGTGAAGGAATCAAAGCTAGATATTCTTCAAGGTCAACTTGACAAGTTCAAGATGAAGGATGGTGAAGGAGTCGCTGAAATGTACTCTAGGCTTGCTCTCATCACAAATGAGATTGCCGGCTTAGGAAGCGAAGAAATGACCGACCGATTCATCATCAAGAAGATTCTCAGAGCTTTGGATGGAAAGTATGACACCGTGTGCACTTTGATCCAAATGATGCCAAACTACAAGAATCTCAAGCCAACCGAAGTCATTGGAAGAATTGTTGCTCATGAGATGACACTTAAGGATAAGGAAGAGCTTCACAACAAGTCAAGTGGTGCTTACAAAGCTACAAGTGATGCTCCCACAACCTCAAGTGACAAGTTAGTTTCCAATGAAGAGATAAGCCTAATGGTCAAGAACTTCAACAAATTCTACAAGAATAGAGGCAAAGAGAGAAGCTCAAAGTCTAGATCATATGATGAAAAGAGATCTTCTAGTCGTGATCGAAACTGCTACAATTGTGGAAGACCCGGACACTACTCAAATGAGTGTACGGCTCCCCACAAGAGAAGAGAAGAATCTCCAAGAAGAAGAAGCTCAAGAGATGAGTCACCTCGGAAAGAGAGAAGGAGCAGAGATGATCGTTATGAACGAAGACCCTCTCGGAGAAGCAAGGATTCGGAGAGGAAAGACAAGTCATCAAGGAGCTACACAAGAAGAAAACATCAAGCTCATGTAGGTGAATGGGTCTCCGGCTCCGACTCCGACAATCAATCCGAAGGAAGCTATCACTCCAACTCCGACTACAGTCAAGATGAAGGTGTTGCCGGTCTTGCTCTCGTATCCTCCAACTCCAACTCCTACGACTTATTTGATTCACCAAATGAGGGAATTGGAAGATGCTTCATGGCTAAAGGCCCCAAGGTATCACACCCTGAATTCATTGACTTCAATAGTGATGAGGATGACTTGCTTGGTGAAGATGAGCTCTTGCTTGATAAATCCAGTGAGCCTAGTAACGATGAACATGCTAGTAGTCTTTATAGTCGAGAAGAGTCGAATGACAATGCTATGAGGGAGATTGAGCGTCTAACTAAAGAACTAAACACTCTTAAGTTAGCTCATGAAACAACTCAAGAAGATCATAGAGAGCTCCTAAGATCTCATGAGAAGCTACGCTTCGAGAAGCTCACTCTAGAGCAAGAACATGAGTTTCTAAAAGCAATCAATGACGATCTTTGAAAGAAGAGTTCTTCATATCTTGCCAAACGACTTCTTTTGTCTAATTTGTTGCCACCCATTAAGACTAAGCATGACAAGCATAAGAAAAATTCTTCCTCTAGCAGTAACAATAACCATGCTAAATCCAATGTTGTTGCTTCTAGTAGTTCTCTGGATTCCACTAACAATGTTTCAAGCCAAGTTACACTTGAGCAAGAAAATAGTTTATTGAAAGGGATCATAGAGAAAGGTGTCTACAAGAGCCTTGCCGGAAGCAAGAACTTTGAGGAAATTGTTCGCAAGCAAGGAAGGCACCGGAAGAATCAAGGAATTGGTTTTGAGCGAAAGTTCAACGCCGAAGGTGTTGAGTGGGAAGAAGGTCAATATCCTACTCCACAGTTTGTTCCTCAAAAGGAGAAGTATGATCCTACTTCTTCCAATGTGGAACAAGCTCAAGATGACCTTCCACCACAAGACCACAAGCTAAAAGGCAAGGACAAGCTTCAAGAGGAGATTGATACATTTGTTGAAGCACCTCAAGCCATGGTCAAGTGGGTTCCCAAGGAAACGTCAAGTTCTACTTCGTCAAGCTCAACTACAACCCCAAGGATTCCCATCAAGATGATGTGGATCCCGAAGAAGAAGAACTAGAAAGTTCTTGAGGGTGACTCCGCCAACATACTTCACTCACATTCATTTTGGCAAAAACTTGTGCAATCAACTTCCACATCGTGCACTAGTTCATGGAGTCACAAACCCTCTTGTTGGTAAGTCAAGGGACAAGGTAATCATTGCTTTCATGGACATCATCTATTGTGAACTTCAATCTATGTCCATGGATATCCTTGTTTGTTCCTTGTGGGACTAACCCATGTAGGTATTGAAAGTGCCCGAATCCAAAGGATAGCTCCCAACTCTTGATGATCTCCATCAACATTGAGCATCCACATCTTCAACATCTACATGAAGTCTTCTACGACAACCCAAGGTTAGTTTGACCCTTTAAAAGGGGTTCTCACATCTAGGGGGAGCTTTGCTCTAAAAATTGAGCTAAAGCATCTTCAAATGATGTGAACACATCAATGCTTTATG
>NC_041383.1:33253989-33255920 GCF_002162155.2 Triticum dicoccoides
GTGGGCGTAGGACATGATGGAATAGACAAGGTTGCTTCTTCGTGGACCCTTCGTGGGTGGAGCCCTCCGTGGACTCTCGCAGCCGTTACCCTCCGTGGGTTGAAGTCTCCATCAACGTGGAAGTACGATAGCACCACCTATCGGAACCACGAGAAAAATCACCGCGTCTCCAAAATTGCGTTTGCTCTTCTCCACCTCTCTTTACTACATGTGCAATTTACTTTCCGCTGCCTATACTCTAGAATTGCATGTGTAGGGTGATGCTTGACTTGATCATAATTGTGAATCTGCCAAAAACTGTTCTTTGTCAAAAGGCAGAATTTTTATCTTGTCAAGTAGTCTAATCACCCCCCCTCTAGACATACTTTCGATCCTACAAGTGGTATCAGAGCTTTGGTCTCCATTGTATTGGTTTCCATTGCATTGGACTCCATAAGCTTGGTTTCACAACCTAGGAGAGTAGGCGTCTAGTGAGGGTAATTTTCGTAGAGGTCCTTACTTTGATGGTACAAATTTTGCTAGTTGGAAGCATAAAATGAAAATGCATATTCTTGGTCATAACCCAGCCGCATGGGGCATTATTTGTGTTGGTATGCAAGGTGAATTCTTCGAGGAAGGAAAAGTTCCGGATCGCGAAGCTACACCGAAAGAATTGCGGATGTTGCAAAACAATGCTCAAGCTTGTGACATTCTCTTCAATGCCTTGTGTCCCGAGGAGTTCAACAAAATCAGCCGTCTTGAGAATGCAAAAGAGATTTGGGATACTTTGGTTGAAATGCACGAAGGTACCGAGTCCGTGAAGGAATCAAAGCTAGATATTCTTCAAGGTCAACTTGACAAGTTCAAGATGAAGGATGGTGAAGGAGTCGCTGAAATGTACTCTAGGCTTGCTCTCATCACAAATGAGATTGCCGGCTTAGGAAGCGAAGAAATGACCGACCGATTCATCATCAAGAAGATTCTTAGAGCTTTGGATGGAAAGTATGACACCGTGTGCACTTTGATCCAAATGATGCCAAACTACAAGAATCTCAAGCCAACCGAAGTCATTGGAAGAATTGTTGCTCATGAGATGACACTTAAGGATAAGGAAGAGCTTCACAACAAGTCAAGTGGTGCTTACAAAGCTACAAGTGATGCTCCCACAACCTCAAGTGACAAGTTAGTTTCCAATGAAGAGATAAGCCTAATGGTCAAGAACTTCAACAAATTCTACAAGAATAGAGGCAAAGAGAGAAGCTCAAAGTCTAGATCATATGATGAAAAGAGATCTTCTAGTCGTGATCGAAACTGCTACAATTGTGGAAGACCCGGACACTACTCAAATGAGTGTACGGCTCCCCACAAGAGAAGAGAAGAATCTCCAAGAAGAAGAAGCTCAAGAGATGAGTCACCTCGGAAAGAGAGAAGGAGCAGAGATGATCGTTATGAACGAAGACCCTCTCGGAGAAGCAAGGACTCGGAGAGGAAAGACAAGTCATCAAGGAGCTACACAAGAAGAAAACATCAAGCTCATGTAGGTGAATGGGTCTCCGGCTCCGACTCCGACAATCAATCCGAAGGAAGCTATCACTCCAACTCCGACTACAGTCAAGATGAAGGTGTTGCCGGTCTTGCTCTCGTATCCTCCAACTCCAACTCCTACGACTTATTTGATTCACCAAATGAGGGAATTGGAAGATGCTTCATGGCTAAAGGCCCCAAGGTATCACACCCTGAATTCATTGACTTCAATAGTGATGAGGATGACTTGCTTGGTGAAGATGAGCTCTTGCTTGATAAATCCAGTGAGCCTAGTAACGATGAACATGCTAGTAGTCTTTATAGTCGAGAAGAGTCGAATGACAATGCTATGAGGGAGATTGAGCGTCTAACTAAAGAACTAAACACTCTTAAGTTAGCTCATGAAACAACTCAAGAAGATCATAGAG
>NC_041383.1:33255930-33262153 GCF_002162155.2 Triticum dicoccoides
GTGCACTAGTTCATGGAGTCACAAACCCTCTTGTTGGTAAGTCAAGGGACAAGGTAATCATTGCTTTCATGGACATCATCTATTGTGAACTTCAATCTATGTCCATGGATATCCTTGTTTGTTCCTTGTGGGACTAACCCATGTAGGTATTGAAAGTGCCCGAATCCAAAGGATAGCTCCCAACTCTTGATGATCTCCATCAACATTGAGCATCCACATCTTCAACATCTACATGAAGTCTTCTACGACAACCCAAGGTTAGTTTGACCCTTTAAAAGGGGTTCTCACATCTAGGGGGAGCTTTGCTCTAAAAATTGAGCTAAAGCATCTTCAAATGATGTGAACACATCAATGCTTTATGTAAAAGTGGTAACCCCACTTGTGCTTAAACGATGAGTATGACCTATGATCAAATGTTCTCATTTGGCTCCTAAGTCAATATACTCATATAAAGATGACCTAGTCATCGACAAATTGTGTGTTAGTCGCTAGAGTTTTAGTTGTGCATGTTTGACACATATTTCATTTGCTATCTTATTGTGTGAGCATGTTGGATGCATGATTTTATCCATTCGAGGACATCCATTTGTTGTTTTGGTCGTTTTGATTTTTCTGACCAAATGGATGGACAAGAATGCCTAAGTACCTCCCCTAGCTATCTATGCTTTCTTGTCTCAAATTCTATTCATGCTTACATCACAAATTTTGAACAAGTCATTTTCGGACCCTCCGGGTGAGGAGCACTCGGAGCCACCGATCCGTCAAGGGGTAATTTCCAAAACCTTCTAATTGATTTCAGTCAGACCAACTCACTCAAACTCGGTCGAACCGAAAGCATTTAGACTGATCTAGGTTTTCATCTCGGTGAAACCAAGTTGTGATTTTCGGCGAGACCGAAGTGCATAACTGCCTAGCAGTTATCCATCTCGGTGCCACCAAGTTTTACAAATCGGTCCCACCGACAGCGAAGGGGTATATATTCCGAGGGCCGCGCGCGTTGATTCCTCCTTCAAACGTTTTGCCCCCACACCCCTTGCTGCCGTCGCCTTGGTCTCCGGATCGTCGCCGTCGTCGCCTGTGCGCCCTCGCCGCAGGTCTCCGTCGCCGTCAACGGCCATCTCCTCCAAGCCGTTGCCGCCGTAGAAAAACTCCACCAAGTTAGGGTGAGTTTTGATCCCACTCGTGCTCCCATCTCCGATTCAATGCACGTTTGGATTGCCTAGTATCTTGCCACGATTGAAATCCTCCTGTACACCAGATTGGTTCGTTTGAACTAGATTCGAGTAAAAGTTTTAGGGTTAGGTTTCCGCGGAACACATCTCGGTGAGACCGATTTTATATTTTCGGTATGACCGATTTGGCCTATGGCCATTGCACTGCACCCTTTGGTCTAACCGAGTTGTGCAAAATCGGTGTGACCGAAATGAAGATTCTGTGAAACCCTAGTGTTTTCGGCAGGACCGAAACCCACTTCGGTCAAACCGAAAGTGGTGTGCCAAGCTCCTGTTTAACACTTCAGATTCACCGAACCTTAAACTCGGTCTGACCGAAATGTCTTCTGTGAAAACTTAATACTAGAATTTGAACTCATTTTTTTTTGCAAAAACTTCTGCATTTTGTGATGACTCTTCTTCTCTGCCTACACCTTATCTATTCACAGGTTGTCAGCCATGTCAGATGCCAGTGACAGTGCGAACAGGTCAGAGACACCCATTGCAGACATTCCAGAGGAGGGCACTAGTCCTGATCCTAGTAGCTCATCTGATGATGGTGAGAGGAGTACACCTAGTGGCATGCCTCCTGCAGCCACCAGAGCTAGAAAGAAGAGGAATTCAGATGATGAGGATTCAGATTTTGTTGTTGAGGAAGAGGTGACCTCAAAGCCTAAAAGAAAGGTTGTTGCCAAAGAGCAACAAGGTCAACAATCTAAGAAGGGCACCAGCAAAGTCAAGCAGTCAACTGTTGCTAAGAAGCTGAATTTGGGAGAGGCAGCTGCAAGCAAAGTGAAGAAAACCTCCAAGAGAAAGAGGATAGTGCATGATGCAGCAGTAGAGGATGAGGATGAGGAAGCACCCCAGCCTCCTCCTCAGAAGCCGAAGCTCATGGGTGATGCCATTAAGGCTGGAGCCACATCAAAGCCCAAGAAATCTGCTCCAGCTAAGGCAGCTCCAGCAAAGCCTGCTGCCAAGCCCAAGAAGACCGTCAGAAACATTCCAGCGTCTGAAAAGAACAAGGATGATGTGCCACCAGCTGAGTCAGACGATGAAGGACCAGTTTTGCTGAAACTTTGTCCAAAACTGCCACTCCATAATGATGCTCATCCTCAAGCTGAGGATATGAAGGCAAGGAAAGATAAAGGTCTCAGGCTATGGAGACAAACTGACCCATATGCCGTGAGGAGAAGAACTGCTGTAGATCCCAGATTTCACACCAGAGAGCAGCAGGACTTCTATGAGACCGTGCTGATGGACAAGAAGCCCATAGTCGCAGACACCCGATATGTTGACTGGAAGTACATTGACAGCGAAGAGCACAGAGATTTCTTTCCACATGTGCATGAAAGTTTCACTGCATGTGGAGTTGCAGATTTTGTAGGTCAGAAATTGACCAGTTGGAACGATGAGATGATAATGCAATTTTATGCCACAGCTCACTTCTACCCTGATGGAAAGATTATGTGGATGACTGAAGGTCAAAGATTTTCTTCTTCTGTTGAAGAATGGGCAGAAATTCTGAATGCTCCAGTGCAACGAGAAGATGATATTGATGTATATGGGATTCCAAAGAAGAATCATGAATCCATGAAAAACATGTACAAAGAGATTCCAGCAGAGGATTTGGGAATCTGGAAGCTCGGCTCAGTCTACCATCTCCAGGCAGGCTTACCTACCACTAATACCATTTTGAGGCATACCTTGATGCCCAAATCTGGAGATGATCGCATGATCAGAGGATACTCTATCAACATGCTGCACATACTTGATGAGAGAGCACCTTTCAAGGTGATGGACTTGATGGTAGAGACCATTAAGAGGACTGCAGCTGACCAGAAAAGGTCATGTGGAATTGCCCCGCAGATTCAGATGCTTATCAATGCCAAGTTTGGCACGGGCACATTCTTGTTGGATAGAGAACATTTACCGTTGCAGCCAGAGCATGAAGACAATGTTGTTGTGATGGATGAGGAGGATCCGACATCTGTTGAAGGTCAAGCCAAGATCGCCGCTGCTAAGAAAGCCAAAGCTGACAAGGAAGCAGCAGCAGCAGCAGCTAAACCAAAGAGTTTCGGAGAGCAAATTCTTGAAGCTACTCAAAGGATTGAACAACGCCTGGCCAGCATTGAACAGTCTCAGGAGAGCTTAGAGAGGATTGTTGAGGACAAGATCCACGCTCTGGACGTGAAGCTGACTGAAGTACAAGTGACCGTCAACAAGCTCGAGGCAGACATTGAGGAAGCAAAGCAGGAGAAGGAAGAGCTTATGCGTGAGTTGCAGGATGACTTAGTCCAGGATTCTCATCGACAGACTGCTCCGGTTCCCAAAGGACCCGGATCAGCTGCTATTCCAGTGACTGACACCAGGACTATAGTTTCAGCACCTCCCACAGTTCCAGCAGTTGCTCCTACTCCAGCTCCCGCTCCAGTGTCCACTCCTCCAGCACAGACATCAGCTGAAGTCTTCGCCGATGCTGTCATATCCACTCCGACATCAACCCAGACAGGAGCCGCCAGCAGAGTCCACAGTGACGCTTAGCTCTATGCTTTTTGGAACTTTTTGGTAACTTGTTGCCAAAGGGGGAGAAATTGTATAGATCATAGGGCTTCGAGAGAGAGAGTGTTGTTGTCGCTTTTGCTCTTTCGTTCTTTTGCGGTTTCTTTGAGATACTTTTGGTTTTCGAGACATTCAGTGTGTTTGATACTCCGTTTGATTCTACCTTAATGAGTGCTTGGTCGTACTATGCTCTAATGTGTGCTTAATGCTTATCATATGCCATTCCTATCTCGTATGACCATTTACTCATGTCTTGGTGATTGGGTGCATGCTGTTCATTCTTATCATTTTGTGCGCTCCACCAAGATGTATGTGACATGGAAGAGTGACCCATGATCCTAATCGATTGTGCATTTGCATTCAAACGCAAATCTTAAATAGTGCACAAATTTAGGGGGAGCTCTTGCTTATCACATACTTCTCAGAGCGACGATATCATTCATTGATTATATCCTTTGTCGAAGCTTTGATCTATATGTTGTCATCAATTACCAAAAAGGGGGAGATTGAAAGTGCAACTAATCCCCGGGTGGTTTTGGTAATTAATAACAACATATATATCATTGAACTAATAGTTACTTGAGAATCATTTCAGAGAGTTTAGTGATATGGGTATGGCAAGGACTGAAGAAGTGGACCCCCCAAAATGCTAAGGCAAGCATTGGCAAAAGCTCAAGACTCCATTTTTGGTTTAGTGATCCAAGATCACATTGAGTCCATAGGAAAAGCCAATACTATTAAAAGGGGATGAGGTTATGATGATGATCTGGTTGCTCAAGTTCTTAGTGATACATCTCCTAAACTATCAGCAACTTTCACTGCCATATACACTCATAAGTAGTCTCGGTCCCACCGATATTCCAAACTCAGTCACACCGAGATGAACCACCACAGCCATAAGCCAAACCCTAGTAAACTCGGATTTTCCGATTCTGAACTCGGTCTCACCGAAACATGAGTTGCCAAGCTTCTGTAACCTTCTGTCATCAAATCGGTGTCACCGAGATGATGAAGTCGGTCCCACCGAAATTGGCATGCTCTTGTCATTGCACGAATCGGACTAACCGAGATTGTACATTCGGTCCCACTGAAAATCCCAACGTTCACATTATTTGAAATATCGGTCTCACCGAGTTGTCCACTTCGGTCCCACCGAGATTGCTCAAATGTGTGTAACGGTTGGATTTTGTGTGGAGGCTATTTATACCCCTCCACCCCCTCTTCATTCGTGGAGAGAGCCATCAGAAAGAACTACCACTCCTACCTTACATTTCTGAGAAGAGAACTACCTACCCTTGTGTTGAGATCAAGTTGCTCCACTCCCACCATATGAAGCTTGATCTCTAGCCTTCCCAAGTTGCTTTCCACTCAATCCTTTCTTCCACCACAGCCAAATCAGTGAGGAGAGTTGAGTGTTGGGGAGATTATCATTTGAAGCACAAGAGCAAGGAGTTCATCATCATCTACAACATCTATTACCTTTTGGAGGGTGGTGCCTCCTAGATTGGTTAGGTGTCGCTTGGGAGCCTCCGTCGTCGAGATGTGGAGTTGAACCAAGAAGTTTGTAAGGGCAAGGAGATCGCCTACTTCGTGAAGATCTACCCCGAGTAAGGCTAGCCCTCCGTGGGCGTAGGCCATGATGGAATAGACAAGGTTGCTTCTTCGTGGACCCTTCGTGGGTGGAGCCCTCCGTGGACTCTCGCAGCCGTTACCCTCCGTGGGTTGAAGTCTCCATCAACATGGAAGTACGATAGCACCACCTATCGGAACCACGAGAAAAATCACCGCGTCTCCAAAATTGTGTTTGCTCTTCTCCACCTCTCTTTACTACATGTGCAATTTACTTTCCGCTGCCTATACTCTAGAATTGCATGTGTAGGGTGATGCTTGACTTGATCATAATTGTGAATCTGCCAAAAACTGTTCTTTGTCAAAAGGCAGAATTTTTATCTTGTCAAGTAGTCTAATCACCCCCCCTCTAGACATACTTTCGATCCTACACGGGGGCTTAGCTGCAGTCCAGTACTCGCCTAAGTGTCTAAAATCCTACCGAGTGGAGAGCAAACCTCCCACTCGGAGGCTTAGCTGCAGTCCAGTACCCGCCTAAGTGTTTAAAATCCTACTGAGTGGAGAGCAAACCTCCCACTCAGGGGCTTAGCTGCAGTCTAGTACTCGCCTAAGTGTTTTAAATCCTACCGAGTGGAGAGCAAACCTCCCACTCAGGGGCTTAGCTGCAGTCTTGTACTCGCCTAAGTGTTTAAAATCCTACCGAGTGGAGAGCAAACCTCCCACTCGGAGGCTTAGATGCAGTACAGTACTCGCCTAAGTGTTTAAAATCCTACCGAGTGGAGAGAAAACCTCCCACTCGGAGGCTTAGCTGCAGTACATTACTCGCCTAAGTGTTTAAAATCTTACCCAGTGGAGAGCAAACCTCCCACTCGGGGGCTTAGCTG